>NW_004949100.1:24169198-24200807 GCF_000317375.1 Microtus ochrogaster | reverse complement strand
TTATCTATCTATCATCTATTCTTCTATCTATCATCTATCTATCTATCTATCTATCTATCTATCTATCTATCTATCTATCTATCTATCTATCTATCTATCTATCTATCTATATTACCATCTATCTGTTTTTTGGAAACTACCTGTTTTCCAGAGGAGCCATGCCATCTTACATTTTCACTGAGGATGTTTGAGTGATCCAGTTTCTCCTTTCCAGGAATGAATGTCGTTATTTAAAATTTTAGCTCTCCTTTTGGGTTTGTCATTGTAGAGATAAATCACAGTCTCTGTTGACTCCTTGCTTCCTAATGGTTAATGACATTGATTATATTTCTTCATGTGCTTCTTTTCATATCTCGTGTAACCACCAGTAAAATGCCTAATTATGCTTATTTATGATCTAGGAATATTTTCTAGTTGGACTGTGATTTATTTTTACTGTAATGAGTTATTTATGCATATTTACACACACACACAAAATAGACACACAGTCTATTCTCAGAACTGTTATTTTTAAATATTTCCCTACACTAGAACTTCTCTGTTCATTCCTGTACATATTCTCTGGCAGAGTAATCTCAAAGACTTTATCTGTTTTTTCCTCCTGAAATTTAATAAAATTTAGGCCTTATGGACTTTCTCTCTTCCACGTTAGCATGTTCACTGCTGTTATTCTTGTTCAGCTTATGTTTAGGCAATCACACTGGTAAGATTTTATGAGTGTATTTTCTGGTATTCTAGGAGTCAATTTCATTTTAAGCTTTCTGTTTCTCTGACTCTTACAACCTTCAGACCTCTCTTCAATGATCCCTGAGATTTAGGTATAAGAGTCGTATTCTAGATGTACCTGATGATACTGTAATCCACAACTCTGTATTTTTAGTGTGTGGTTTTCTTTAACAGACCCTGTTGATACAAACATACACACACACACACACACACACACACACATACACACATAACAACAATTAATAAAATATAGAGGTAATTAATTTAAAAAAGAAAGGAGTGGTATATAGAAGAATTTGGCAGAATAAATGGAAAGGAAAATGATTCAAACATATTATAATTCCCTCAAAAGTAAAAATTTATAGTGTTTTCAATTTTAATTCCATGATCCATTGAGATAGAAGATATAGTTTCCTACACAGGGGATTATGTGCATGCCAGAAACCATAGGTTACCAAATATAATTATTTGTGCCAGGTGTGGGATACCTTCCCTTGAACTGTTGACCATAAGTTTCCTGGAGACACTCAAAATTTTTGTTACTCTAGGCTGCCCACAAGAACTTGAAGGTAAGACCCTATAGCTCAAGATACCACACACATTGGTCATATGACATGGAAAAATCAAGCTGGTACTGATTAAGGAGCTTTATCTCTGATGTCTAGCTTTTGTAGTACTGAAACAGGCTACATAGGCTGTTTGGGGATGGCGTCTTAGGGTAAGTCATTGGCAGTATTACCCAATACTGCCAATTGAATCTGGTAACTCTAACTATGACCCATGGCATGGGTGCTACAGAGGTAGGAATGGTATGGGAGTAACCATCGGCCTTCTGATTGGTTTATGGCCCATTCCACAGAAGGAAACACATGCCTGTATTATACATCTGGCCATGGACCCATGGTTGTGAAACTCAGAGATCCCAGAGGAAAAATATAGAACTGTTAGTTTGCACAAGTGACATTGTATTAAACTTCCCCCTAAATTTATATTTCTATGTTTAAAGATTAGTGCAGTTCTCAGACCTTATCAGAAATTTTTTTTTTTGTAATGAATGGTGGTTAACATGGAAAGACACACCTGATGAAAGATCAGAAAGTTAAGTGTCAGCAGAGTGTATAGCCCTAAATGGCATGACTGTATTACATCTCTCCTCAAGTCTCAGGGACCATCATGGAAAAGAGGTTTTAATAAGTCTTTTTCTTTACTATCAATTCCCTAATAAATACACAGAGACTTATGGATAATTATAAAGGCTCAGATTTAGCTTAGACTTGTTCCAATAGCTCTTAGAACTTAAATTAATCCATTTATATCAATCTATGTTATCCCTGTGTCTTTTAATATTTCATTCCGTACATCTGACTCCCTTCATGTCTTGTTGGCAACTCCCTTTACCTCGATAATCTCTGCCCCTTCCTCTCTGTGCCCAGAAGTCCTGTCTATACCTCCTGCCTAGCTATTAGCCATTCAGATTTTTATTACACCTATCACAGCAATACCTTTTCACACAGTGTAAAGAAATATTCTACAACAGAGAGTGACAGGAGATCCAGGATTACTTGAGAGAAACACTGTCTTCTAGACATGAGAGGGCTGCTGTACTCATGAATTCACAGCATCAGAGGTTGCTTCCTGTTATACAACAGTTTCCTCCAAGATTAAGACTGTACACCTTGGGAGGAAGCATGTTAAAACACAGAATAATGTAAGGAAGGTAAATCAACAAAATGTTCTAAATCAGGGTGTTAAAAGGGAGAGAAAACAACAGAATGTTCTTAGTCAGATGCATGCTAAGACAGAATTGTCAGGGAGCAGCTTCTATAAAAACACCTCTCTCCAGGGTAGGAGCATGGGGAGTTAGAAATATTAGTAAAGAATATGAAGACATGTGTGAAAATAATGAAACAGAAAGAATAGAAAATACCAGGAGGGCATTCCAGTGGACACTGAAATCACCCATGTTTATTTTTCCATATTCTTTTATACCCAAATAAAAAGGGGGAAGAATGTAACAAAAGACTTTATTAACATAATACAAAGGACAACTTGAACGGTTAATTGCTTTAATACTTTGAGGCATCAAATCATTAGCATTCTGTTGCTTAGGCAGTGAAACTACCTTAGACCCAGTATCCTGAAGGCAGCCACTTTCCAAATAACCTCATATTACAAAAGAAGGAGTAAAAGTACATTTCCATATTCTGACCATTGGTCAGGATGGAGTGGATCTACCTGTATGAACTATCATAATGTGAAAAGAACCCTGAGTTGGGACATGTAGCTACACTTAAGCAACCTCCAAACTCTCTGACGATCAGACAAGGTGGAAATAGGCTTATAGTTTTGGGCCTCCACATAAAATATTTATAGGGAGGTAAAACAAAAGGATGTTTTGAGGACAGGTGAAACATTCTATCCTGCAGGGAAGATCCTTAAGCTGGGGAAGTAAACTTAACTAAATGGCTACAGGAAGTCCCTAAAACTGACCAGATTCATTAGACTTCTTCCTTCTCTAACATATAGAAACAATAATGACTGTTTGAGTTAACCGTAGTATATGAGGGAGTATTTTGAGTTGGCTTAAGGTGAGACAGGTGAATCCAATGAGGGAGTCCCTTGAGCTTGGCAACTGTGGGAGTTGCAAGATTTACTTTAAAGGGGCCCTGCCATTTAGGGGAAAGGTGTAAGGGGCATTGGTCTGGGGGAGAGAATAGTACCTGATCTCCTATTTTAATTGGCAGTGGGCATGAATTAACACATGGTTGAGATATTTAGTAGTTGGTGAAATACTGTAATAGGGAGTGAAGATGGGATAACAGCGGAGTTAGCAGGTGATCAGGAACGGGAGAGGCTTTAGGTGAGAGGCCTGGGGTTAAAATGGGCTGCCCATAATTGAGTTCAAAAGGCTAGATAGAAAGGGGGCTTGTGGGGGGAGCCCTAAGACTAAGAAGGGCCAGGGGCAAAAGTGTTACCCAGTCAAGGTGAAGATCCTGTGACAAGAACAGTTTTTTAAGGAACGGTTAGTTCGTTCTACTTTTACTGAAACTGAGGATGGTGTGGGATACGAAAATGCCAGAGAATATTAAGAGCCATAGATAAAGTTTGAGAGATCTGAGAGGTAAACTCTGGGTCACTATCCAGCTGAAGAGAGGTTGGGATTCCAAACCAGGGGATAATCTCTTGGAGAAGAACATGAGAAACTGGGCCCTCTTGTTAGTGTTGAGGAATGCTTCAGTCCACCCAGACATGGTGTCCACCAAAACCAGGAGATAATTAACTCATTTGACTACGAGCATATGAATAAAATCAAGCTACTAGTCAGTTCCTGGCAGGGACCCCTGGTCTGGTGAGATGAAAAGTGAAGCCACCAGAGAGAGAAGGAGAACCAGATGGGTGGGGAAGGAGCCACAGCAGCAGCTACCTGTTTTGGAGAGAAACAGAAAGGAAGGACTTGGGCTACAAGCAGGAAGGAAGATCTTCCTGCCTTAGCAGTGGACAGGGGAGGGAGTGGGCAGGGCTTTCTCTTAAAGGGACAGGACAGACCATTACAGATGTGACTTCTGGTAGGTTGATCATATCTAGTCAATGGCTTTGCGCCCTGGAGTATATGAACAGAACAAATAGAAGTAATAGGTCGCAAAACAATGATAATGGGGCACAAAGATGTAGGGGTAGGAGGTGGGGACGGATTAAAAAAGAGTTGGGTGAATGTGATATGAATGCCTTTTTAAGGAAAAAAAAGTTTTAGGTTGAGATTTTTTTATTTGCTTATTGATTTTTTTGTTTGTTTTGCTAATAGTTCAGTCACATTGGTGAAAAAGCTATCTTTTCTCTCCTTTATTTGTTCCATTGACAAGAATTATTTAGACATGCCCACTCTATCCCTTCATTTTTTTTTTTTTTTTGTTTTTTCGAGACAGGGTTTCTCTGTGGTTTTGGAGCCTGTCCGGGAACTAGCTCTGTAGACCAGGCTGGTCTCGAGCTCACAGAGATCCACCTGCCTCTGCCTCCTGAGTGCTGGGATTAAAGGCGTGCGCCACCACTGCCCGGCCTATTCCCTTCATTTTGATGTTTGTTCTTTTGTTAATATCATTTCTCCTTGCTCCCCAGTGTATAATAATATGCAAGGTATCTTAATATCAGATAAAATCAGTCTCATTTTATGGTTACTTTCAAAACTGTTAAACCTAGTTTGAGTCTAGAATTTTTCATGTAAATTTTTGAATAAGAACAATTTTTCACTACAAAATGTGAGTCTTCACAAAAAAAAAAAAACAAAAACCCACACCAAACTCTAGAATTTGGGATACCTGTGCCTATGCTATGTTGTGTATCCTGGCCGTTAGCATGGTGTGTTTGTTTCTGAATGTGTCGAAAACATCTGTGATTTATTCTATCAGTACTTTGTAGATTCCAGCAGCTTACAGACTCTGTGTTTTGCTGCGGTCAAATCTCAGTATTTAATCTCTTTGTAACGATAATTTGTTTTAGTGTGTTTGTTCATGATCTTTTCTACCCTTTTTCTTTTATTTATTCATTTTTTAGTGTTCTTCCTTTGCTGTATTTTGGTTTTTGTCAGTTGTTTGTTAAGGGTCTTATTATCTATTCCAGGCAGGCAGGACTTTCTCTGTCTTTCTGTCTCAGGCTTTTACATGCTGGGACTGTAGGACACATCACTGCCATTCTCAAGCAGATATACTATTTATTAAGTGGAAACTATTGCCTTCCATCACTAAACTATCTTTGTCATCTAAGCCTATGGAAGAAATTTAAGATATATAGCAAAAACTGTAGAACACATAACCGAATTTAGAATGTTGTTTATCCAAATACAATATAAAATGAATAAGTAATAAAGCCATATTTTCATTTCTATTATTTTATGTTACAAGAAAGGATTCATATCCAGAATATATAAAATTAGAAAATTCAGTATTAAAAGTCAACTAAAGCACTGAGAAAGGGCACAAATAAATTGGATAAATATTTAATTATAAAGAGTACTTTAATGATTATTAAACTGAGAAAATGTATCCATTGTCTTAGTAAATCAAGCAAATGCAAGTTAAAGCTTCAACGAGAAAAACTGGTCGAAACTAAATACTCAAATACCTGGTTTTGCCAACAAATGTAGACCAAGGGAAAATAATCCATTCACAAACTATTTAGAAAGCACTTGGTTCTTACCTGGTGTTACACACATCTGTTATAAGTTCTTTAAGTATATGTTCTAGAGAAACAGTTTCATGAAAAAGTATGTTAATAGGTGCATTTTTAGTCACAATAAAATAAAATGCAAAGCACATAAGAAAACAGTAGGTAACTAAATTAGGGTGTATTTGCAGGGGCATGGGGGAATCTTACCAGTGAGCACACCACTGAAGAAAATGAATCTTGTTTCAAGAACAATTGACTTCATATACATCCTCAGATGGCTGGGGGCCCAAGAGCTTCAGGTACCCTTCATTACTGGATGCTGACAGGTCACATGCTAGACAGATCTGTCTATAAGCAACCCTAAGGAAACTCACTGGGGTGTAAAAAGAAAAAAAAATGATACAAAAGCATAAAAAGAGAAGAGGGCCTAATTAGGAAAAAATCAGCAGAATTAAAAGGAAGAAAATAATCAAAAGAAATAAGATGAATATGATAAAATCAATTATATAGTATATGTAAAAGAATGTCACAATGAAACAAATTAGGTACAAATTTATGGTACATTTATACAATATCATACTTTACATTGATGACCCTGGTTAGCCCACAGCCTTGTGGTCCAAAGCAGTTGCATCATGGACATAATTTCCAGAGATAAAGCAGGTCAGAAAATACATGTGCATAATTTCACTGAGATAAATGTAAGTTAATTAAATACTTAATTGTTGGTTGTATGCACATATATGGTACAAGTATAAAAATAAGAGAATGAATAAGAGAATTTAGTAGAGTGATTGTTTGGGATTTGATCATGGTTTGAGCATACTTGGAAGATTAAACCTGTTGAAAATATTTCATTTTTGTACTGGTGTTGAGTGCATGTGTGCTCTTTATCACTATTCTTGAGCTATATGTATATATTATAATTCCTCTTTGCATGACTTAAACAGTGATTTTTTTAATACACACACACACACACACACACACACACACACACACACACACACACACACACATATATATATTTTCCCTGGATCTAGAATTGCAGAAAGTTTTGTGAGTTGCTATGTGGGAATTGAACCAGTGTCCTCTGTAGGAGAAGCATGAATTCATAACTGATAAGCCAGCTCTTCCGCCCCACAATTACGAGTTTTTGAAATTGAAGAGTTAGAGGCTTGTATATATTAAGTTGAAAATAAATTTTAGTTATAGAAATTGAGTTAAAAGGGAGGTTGAATGTGATCAAAGCATGTTTTGTGAAACTCTCACTGAACTAATAAAAATCTAAAAATAATAGTGAAATTAAGAAAAGAACAAAAAAGAAATAAAGAGAAGTTGAGTCAAAGGAGTAAGAGAGCTCCAAACACCAGCTTTTAAATCTGATCTCCTTTAGCTAGGTAAATATGAGAGCTTACCTTGATATTTGTTTCATGACTTCATGTTATTTCTGTTTTTTTCTGTGAGAAGTTTTTATAAACAGTTGAGCTACCTTGTTGACTCTAAGTCTTACCTTTGCTTCTATAGCTTCTCAAATGCTGTTTCAAAATTATTCTCTGTTACACTAAGAATTATTAAATTGCTGCAGTTGACATATGTTGAATGGCCTTAATATGAAATTCAAAATGCTCCAAAAATGAAATTTTTGGAGTGCTTTGATACCACAAATGGAAAATTTCATCTGATATTATTGGTTGGATTATAATATAAAGAACACATAATTGTATTCTTTGGTTTTGGTGGATATATTTTACATCACAAATGGGGTATCCCTTCTTGTTAATTTTTGTAGCTAGTTTTTATGTTTTCTAGTTAACTATGAGCATGTCCCTTCAATGGCTTCTCAGCATGGGCTCTGGAATGTCTTCCCACTTTGCACTACAGCCTTGAGATCAGCCAGAAGTGCTAACTAAAATCATTGCAAAGCAACCCTGAAAACAAGTAGCTAAGATTCTAAAATACATATATTGTAGAAGAACTTTGTGTCTAGGGAAATCTCGAGTTAAATAGCCCCATCAAATAATAAAACCAAAAGAAACTCCTGATATTTATTTAGTTAATTCAATTTAATTAAAACAACTCAATAGATATTTGTTGAACATCTATCAAATACATAGATGATTAAACAGATATTATTACATAACAGATAATATTATATAACAACAGTTAAACCTACCGACTGGTAGGTATTTACCTGGAATTCTACATGCAGGGTTGTACGTTTCTGGAAGGTGCTTTTCTGCAGCCTCGGTTTTCCTTAGCACTTTGTATCAGGCACATTAGTGTTTGTGGAGCATCTTTTCTGTTCTAGATTGGCTCAAGTCTCTTGTTCTCTGTCCCTTCTCCTACAGTTACAGACAATTTTGGTGCAAATTCATTCATCAATACTTCCTGCCCCTTCCTTGTGCCTGATGTATCAGAGTTGTGTGGAGTTTGTTGAATTAAGTGAATTTATCAGATGAGGACTCACAGTAAATAGCGTAGATTCATCTTCTTCGGGGATTATTGCTAATGCCCTTGTTGGTTTTATCTCAGTTTTGATACATGTAAAGAAAATGTAGCCTTGAAGTGGTTTTCTTGCTTTCCATAAAAGTTTTGCACTGGATAGATGTGTGTGTGTGTGTGTGTGTGTGTGTGTGTGTGTGTGTGTGTGTGTGTGTGGTCTGGGGATTGAACCTAGGGTCTTGTATATAACACATTACCACTGAGCAGAATCTTAAGTCCCTTCCTCCCTTTCGATTTTTAAACAGGGTTTTACTAACTTGTCCAGGCTGGTCTTGAACTCATGCTGTAGTACAGAGAGGGCTTGAATTTGGAATTCTCCTGCCTCAGTATCCCAATAAGCTAGGATTACAGGCCTGTGCTTGTAATACTAAGGGTGTCAGCTTTTTAATTTTTATGCTCTTTTGTTTGTTTTTCTATTGCTGCATTGCAGACTTTTTCTTCATCTTCCATAGGACTTTATAAAAAGACTTACTTTAAACTTTATTTCTCACACCACTCTAAGGTATACATTTATCATCCCATCATTAATACATTATCATTTGACTCTCATTAGGCTGTCACTCTATAAAACCCTTGAGAAAGAAAGAGAGTCCTTATTCTAAGTAGACCTGATACTTTCCTAAAGAGGTTAGTGCACTATCTAAAATTCTATTCTTGGCAAGAATAGGCTTTTGAAACATCAAGAAGAAATAAAAATTTAGAGGAGCTACCAAACAATGAAAGGTGTAAAAAGAATAAAATAAGAAAAATATGGGAGAAAACAGTCGAATCTAAACACACTGCCAAAGGTCAAACTGACATAAGAGTTCCAGGGAAGGTTTTGTCTTGATTTTGAAATAATTTAGTATGCAATAAGAAGGATCTGCATAATCAGATTGAAGTTAAAGTCATGAAATCTTTGTGAAGAAAAGCTATAAAGTCCCTGATTGGGACTGGCAAGAAAACTCTAGTTAAAGGTACACTGCTCTTTCATAGGACCCCCCGCTGGCTCCCAATACCCCCATCAGGCTGCTAATATCTGTTTGTTACTCCACTTCCCATAAATTTGATTCTATTTCTTCTGGCCTAAATGAGCACTAGCTCTCATGTGCACCCTGTACCACAATATACACATAAGTTTTTAAAATATCTGTTAAGGTCCCTGAAGATTCTCTAGTCCATTTTTAGTAGCAATAGAGCTGAAAATTTTTATTCAAATTTTGCATTCAAATTCTTAGCTAGATGAGAAAATGAAAGGGGGCATGAGTTAACCCTTTGCAAAGAAATGCTTAATAAGTGGTGGCAGGGTTCATGCCTCAGTTTCCAGTGAAGCTTTGACAACACAACACACTGAAGTGCGTAGGTAAGATTTATGCCAGGATATAGTCTTCTGACTTCTGAAATATTTGAAAATGATACTGGGCAAAGCTCCACAAGCAAGGTTGGAAAATGACCCAAGACTCTGGGTCACTGGGCAGTTTTCCAGGGACAGTACTATCTCTGGGGTTATGATACCTGAGCTATGAGAAAAGCCTGTGGAATCTTCTCAACTCCACACTGTACATTAAAGGAGCCTCTGCCAAGCGAGGGAGTAGAGTCAGCCCTTTCTACAGATGGGAGCTCAGTCCAGCCCATTTGCCTCTTTGTACAAATGTCACAGCAAATGACAATGAGAAGTGGCAATTAGCTTCCTGTGCCTAACATCAGACACATTTGTGTTTTTGCTTAAAGATAAGTATTGATCAGGTAAAAGACTCAAGCAGGAAATATTACTGCAGACAGCAATCAAGTTAGAGGTGAAGGAAGTGTGATCCCTAATGCAGCTTCTGGGGAAAATTTCAATCAACTGCCACTAGCTTCGCTTCACGAAACTTTGACATATGTCCCTTGACCTTTACCAACTACCCTTTCACGTTTGACACTTAACATTTGCTACATGATTAAAATTCAGCGTTAATTAATTTCAACGCTATCAGTTCAGTTATATTTAGCTAAGAACACTCACTTTTGTCTTTTGTGAGTAGCACTGCAGCGCTATTACAAAGAGGTAGTCAGGAGGGCAACAGGGATACGAGAAGAGAAGAATGATTCAGTGTGCGGATAATTGTTTCAAGTGAAATTTAGCTTGGTATTTTTGTTCCTGTCCTCAGCAGAACTGAGATTTAGCACCTCCGGCTGGCATTTAGCCCCCACCCCCATGGAGAAGGAGGCTGTGCTGGGTGGATGCTGAGAATGAGCCACACCAGAATTAAATTATAGCACAGTTCTAACACTGGCAAGGGTTTTCTCTGGCCAGCTCTTGTGTACAAACCTGGTGATGCCAAAAGAAAAGCAAGGCATTGCTATCAAGGCTCTCCATATGGTGCGGTGCTGCCCTGATTGGTGGGAGTTGAATGCTTGCTAGAGAGTTGCTTTCCTAATCAGTGGCCGTTCCTCGCATAACTGGGGCAGATGCCAGAATACTTAAGCACAACAGATTAGGACATCTAACCTTAAACGGTTACCCATGAAGTTTTCTTATTGATGACTTCTGTCATAGTATGACCAAAACCCTTATTAGAAAGATACCCCTATCTCATTTTTTTTTATTTTCCTAAGTTTTTTTTTGTCCAAGGAAGAACATGCTTTTATCAGCTCCTTTGTTCCATGTATCTTTACCTTATAAATGCATTGTCCTGACAATGCAGCTCACTAAATCGGAACCTCAAAATACTATAGAACCATTATCACTATTGTTCTTGTGTGAACTCAAAGTCCTTAACTGTATTGCTCCACTGGCATGCTTCTGTCATGTACAGGATAGGAAGAGAGGCCTACCCTGTTGACAGTGAAGGAGAAACCGTTTACATTCAACTTGCATTGAAAAGTCCCAACAATTCATGTTGGATTGATTGAGATAGGATTCTCGTGGTATCCCCTATTGTTTGAAACAAAACAAAATTTTGTAGAATTTTGTTTCTGTGTCAGAAAATTTTCATCTACAGTAATTCAACATTTATGTTACAGATTCTGGCCCCAAGGCATCATGACATTCTCTATTAATAGGTAAAGCACTTTGAGAATATCTAGCAGATTTGGGTTCTTGAAGAACAACAACAAAATTTTAACCTTCATTTTCAGGTTTCCTAGTCAAATAAAAGAGCACTCAGGTTTATGTCCCTGGTGAGATACTGGGTAGTTACTGACCTTAGGTCTTACCCTAGGCTGTGTTTATACTTTTTCCTAAGGGAACACTGGGAAGCTGATCTTGGTCACAGCACAGAAGAACCTTTTAAGCCCTCTAGCAAGAGGTTTTTTGTTTTTTTTCTCTCTGTGTTCCTTTATCAGAGTCCTATTCTTTATATAGTCTTATCAGCCTTGAAAACATCACTGGGTTAACCTCCCCGCCCAAGCCCCTAACCTGGGCCTCCCATAGACTCTCTCAATTAGCTCTGCCCATATTCTTGTCTTAACATTCTTGTATCCTTCACCTCCGGCAGTGACTTGTCCCTTGGATGCTCTGATTTACCTTTCATTGGAATGATCTCTTAAATTCCACTGAATACATTGACAAGAGTGTGGGCTCCTCTGTGCCAGACCCAGATCCTACCCCACTCCTTTCCCTGCTTTAGTTGTCTTTGGTCAGGTCTTGCCAGAATTTAAAACACACACACACACACACACACACACACACACACACACACACACACGGTGACTTTTAACATTAGAGTAGAAGACTTGGATGAAAGTGGGGAGATGATCAGCTACATTTAAAATAAAGGGAGATTTTGTATGAATGTATTTTTCTGGATCATGAGTCTCTTAGCCATTTTTGGCTTCAATTGACATATATGACAATAAGAAACACTACACATATTTATTTTCAAATGACAGATAAAAGATATCTGTTTTGTAATATCTTTCTCCAATGTTGACTAAGTAGTTTACTAAGTAAGGTCAACTGTCCACATGCCTTGAGATTGAAGATGGTTTCCTTCTTTCTGGTTTTTGTTTCCAGGTATTGCACAATGGCCTCGTTATGGAGATGGATCACCCCACTGCAGGGAAGATTTCAGTCCCAGGTATGAACTTGTTTGTTATTTTCCTTAGCACCTTCATTTATCAGTTGTGCTTTTGCTCTCCATGGTGAGCCCATGATAATTCTCTAAAGAACTTATTGGAAGCAATTCAGATGCATAATTTTTGTATAAAAGGGGAATGCTATGACCGTACCTACTCATAAGAATGTAGGCAGAAGCTAGAGGCTATATGTCTTTTCTCTAAAGAATGTTGAAATATCTCAGTGACAAAAAATGTTCATGTTTACTCATTCCACTTTATGTAGTCAGGTGCACATAAAAGTACATTGTGCAATTTTCAATACACAAAAAATGATAGATATGATATATCCAGAAAGGCTTTGTGATTCATGTGACAATAGAAATGAAGAAGAGGAATGTGGGAATAATCATCTTTCAAAACTGTAATCTAATGTATAGATCTTCACCTTCCAGATCAGAAATTTAAATGTTTTCATTAATAAATTTAAGTTTTTCAACATTGACTCATATCAAATAAACTCACCAAAGTGTTTTGCTTAAGTGAAAAAGCCACCATTTTCATTTCTGGAGGGAGTCATCTTTGTAGTGACCCGGAGTATGATGTCATTCGCAGAGATTCCTCTATTTCTAGTATGATGTCATTCACAGAGACTCCTCTATTTCTAGTATGATGTCACTCACAGAGACTCCTCCATTTCTCCATCTCAATACCAACCTGAGAATGATTTCCTGAATCTGCTCAGATAATAGTCATTGACAAGCAAGAGTGTGTACCAGACAGAAGAGTGGTGGAAAGGTACAAACTGAGAGAATGTCAATGTGTAAGCATATAAGGAGAGTCCTGCGTGGACTAGGAAGATAACTGAGGGAGTCGCACATGCGTACTGTCTAGAAATGTTGCGTAATATTTATAAAGATGGTGAAGAAAACATTGATGAAGTCTTAGGAGGTCATTCCTTTATTCATTCATCCATAAAATGAGCATATGGTGCATGCCAGGTTTTGCTTTGGATTCTGTTAATAGAAAAATAAACGAGACAACTTGGACACCCCACACAAACTTCAAACTTATTAGTTTGTCAAATAATATGCATATGACTTATGAGTAGATGTTTATGGAACTGTAAATAAAGGAAAACAAAGTGTGCTGTCATAGTGACTGACAAGGGCACACGGGTCTCTGGTCATTTGGGGAATTGAGGGATACTCATTTGGCCGGCTGTTTTATAAACTAAGATTGAAGAAAAATAATGTTTGGCCTTTGAAGATTAGAAAAGCAGTGTGAACCCACTGTTGGAAAGAGCCGAGTGTTCTTTAGAGATCAGGAAGGAGCGTGGGGCTGCAAAGGACACTGAGAACAGAGGTGCAGGCTTGAGTCCCCACCATCTGGATTTACCCTAATCATTTGTAAGAGAACAAAGCAGCACAATTAAATGACAACATTTAAAAACCTAAATTTATTAATTAAAACATTTAAAATTTTGATCTGAAAAGTCAATACATTATTACAAGAGCTTATGTGATAGTCTCTGAAATGTGGTCAGGATGAAAATGGCAATCTTAGTACTTTTAGACTGAGATCTTAAAAGTATTTTGTTGAGTTCCTAATTTTTTAACAGTGAAACTGATTTTCCACAAAAAGTCTCGACATTTTTTTCTGCTGTTGTTTTCTTTTTTTTTTTTTATTGAGAAAAGGAAAAAAAAAAGTTTCCAGCCTCCCATTTCCCTCCCCCTCCTCTCACCCTTCTCCCCTCCCCCCACTCCTCTCCACCTCCCCCTCCAGTCCAAAGAGCAGTCAGGGTTCCCTGCCCTGTGGAAAGTCCAAGGTCCTCCCCCCTCTGTCCATATCTAGGAAGGTGAACATCCAAACTGGCTAGGCTCCCACAAAGCCAGCACATTAAGTAGGATCAAAACCCAGTGCCATTGTCCTTGGCTTCTCATCATCCCTCATTGTTTGCCATGTTCAGAGAGTCTGGTTTTATCCCATGCTTTTTCAGTCACAGTCCAGCTGACCTTGGTGAGCTCCCAATAGATTAGCCCCACTGTCTCAGTGGGTGGGTGCACCCCTCGTGGTCTTGACTTCCTTGCTCATGTTCTCCCTCCTTTTGCTCCTCATTGGGACCTTGGGAGCTCAGTCCAGTGCTCCAGTGTGGGTCACTGTCTCTAAACAGAGCAAAGGAAAACGTTACTGGTTCCTCAGTGAAGTTAGCTTTCCTGCTTTGCCCCTTTCACATGCGAGGGTTCTCAATGTCCCTCCCGGACCTAAGTGTGCTGCTATGTGAACTTCCTCTGAGAAGACATGAACAAGTGCCTTCTTGTCCCAGATAAGGTGCTGATGACAGAAACAAAGAGATGATCTATTCAGGTGTAGCCTTGTGAATTAGTGAGTCTAATGATTTTACCTACAGGAACATGGTAATGGATTACTGACTGAAGCCTGGCTACTGACAGGCAGTTATACCACTGAAGAAAACCACCTGTCTCCTTCAGCAACTGTTAACCACACACATACTTGGGAAAGGGGGCACTTCATGAGCTCCTCTCCCTTAGCAATGGTTATAAATCTTTGTGGTGTCCCTTAAGCCCTCCAATCTCCATAACTGAAAATCAGTGTGCCCAGTTTTAAGTGTCTGTCAGGAGAATATTCACAGTTGATGGTAGTTCAAGAGAAAGCAGCCCCATCATAACCAGAGGACAGTTTCACAGCCCCAAACAGAATTCCACACTGATGATCAAAGTTGACTTCATATTTTACAGATGACGTCATAGAGTCATTGGAATCTCCATAAATTAGAGGCATTTTTTCTCATTTTAATGTCAATGGAGTTGTTAACCTGACTGTGAAGGAAAACAGAAGCCAGTGGACAATATAGAAAAAAAAAATTATTGGAGAGGACTTTCTCCACTGATCAGCTGTGAATTTGCTGCTTCTTATTTTTGGAAAAAGAAAAAAAAAGAATCTCAAGAAAGGGATTTTGGTTCTTTGTTTTGTTTTTAATTCCTATGAGGGAAGACTGTCCCCATTGCTCAGTTTGATCTGTGAATGTATCAGGTAACTATGGTCATAACAAAGAAACACAAAATCTTAGTTCATCCTGTGTCTCTTTATTGCATGTATGCAATTAGCTGAGAGTTACTGCCACAGACTGGACTCAAGGGGATTTATTTCTGATTACACGTATGGCTGGCTTGATTGGTCACTGCATGCTCGCCTCAGTTCTGCTCTGTGTGTCTCTCATGTCCTCATGAAAAATGGCTGGAGAATAAAGAAGCAGATAGAAACTACAGGGCCACTTAAGGTATTGACAAAGAACTGGCAAACCCAACCATTTGCCATTGACTAAAGTTGTTTTAAGCTGTATCCATAGTATGGAAAACACACACGTGTGCCTTTGGGAAGACTTCAGCTATGTAGTAGAGGGTCTGAGCTTATGATGAGCAAATGGCTGGGAGCAAAAAGTCAATTTACAATGACATTCTCAGCTGTCCTGCAGTATTTCCTTTCTTGTTCCTCCCTGTAGATGATTCCTTCTTAATTTCTATACAGTTCATGGATCGTTTTGGTATGTCTATCTTACTGAAAAGATTTGTCTCTATAGATTTATCGATATGAGAATTATCCAATTCAGGCTCATTAATTTTTGGTTATCTAATAGATAAATATTCTGAATTTTCTATATGTAGTTCTATAGATTTGTATCTAAATACATTCATCTATATATTTATAGTAAACTTCTTATTAAGTATTAAAAGCCCCACATATATTTCCTTTATTATTAATGAACTATTACATGTACTGAGTTGTCATATGTTGCATATTTAGTGTCTTACTACTGGTAACTTGCATACAATTAAAGAATATGTTGATTTTTAGAGACAGATTCTCACTGTGTAGTTGTAGCTGATCTGGAACTCACTATATAGCTCAGGCTGGCCTGGAACTCATTATATAGCCCAGGCTGGCCTGGAACTCACGATGAACACCAGGCTGACTTTACATCTGCAGCATTTGTTCTGCTTCTCCCTCAGAGGTGCTGAGACTTCATAGTGAACCACCACATCTTATCTGCAAGTAGTGGTTCTTATGCAGCATTTTCAGTGCTTTAGTTTAGATGTCAAATGCACTTGGCATTCCCTCAGCTAAGAGCTCCTCTATAGGTACCAATGGACTACAACTCAAAGAACTGCTTAACCAATGTCAAATTCTTACCTTTTACTCACAGATTAACTAAAATCTGCTTTCTGTACATTATTCAAGAGTGCTAGATGGAATCAGTCCCTCACAAAGCTTATAGATTTTGGGAAAGGCTGCCAGGGGTCGTAAATATGGACAAGAAGGATGAGTGTTTCTATGGAAAACAGAGGCTACTTCAGATGCTCTCAGTGCCTGAATTGGAGAGACCCTGCATAGTATAAAGACTGAAGAAATTTCCTCGGAGTGATGTGGTGTAAATAGAAATTTAAACACTGTACCATGGCACACTGGAGGATATGAGAATATGGAGAATATGCTAGAATTCAGAAAATAGGGAGAAAAGGCTCACGGTTACTCTGAAGAGTGATTTAGATGCCGGTTAAAGGAGGTCTTAGACAGAACTAATGAAGTTAAAACCAAGTCAGATTCCAAAGCCATCTATGGAAGTATCTCTCAGCCTCTTCTGTAGGAAGTCTGGCAGTGGGGGTGGGAGCTGGAGCTTGGACAGAAACCTCCACCCCAGCAGGGCAGATGATCTCATGGATTGATTTTAGAAGTGATTTCTGTTACCACCAAAGACCTCTGTTAAACTTACAGTGTCCTGAGTTTTAAACTGTGAAATTGATAGAACACGTTTGTCTCTTAAATACAGAATATAAAGGCATATTCAAGGCCCAGAAGGGGTTCTATAATGAGAAAGACTATAAAGCATCACCTGACTGTTATTGTAATGGAAAGAACTTGCTTAAATGGTCACAAAATCTGCCTATTCTCACTGAACCACTCGCTGCATCTTCTTACAATGCCACTGGTCACTGGCCCATTAGCTCAAGCAGATGAGGCCTTCTGTCCTTCCATAGTCATTGAAGTTGCCAAAATGGCCTTGGTTCTGCACTCTACACTTCAAAGGCTGTCTCTGCAATAGACTCTGATGTGTACTTCTAAAGTTTCTCGCTATAACCTTTCAAATTCTTACCCATGAAAATGCACTGTGGCCATTTGACTCCAGAACCTTCTGGGAAGTGTTCACTGTGGATTGTGTCAACCCTCTGAGGGGACACAGCCTTCTAAGCAAGTAAAAGGATTCTAAATTGAATTACCCTGCATGCTTGTCTCTGATCTGTGTTTTCCAAAAAGAGTTCCAATTTATTTTAAATAAAACTTTCCCTACATTTTCCTCCACAGTATTTTAATAGTCACACTTAGAACTTGTCAATTTTAACCCGAAGGTATTGGATGGAGGGGTAAGAACCACCACTTTGAATAAGTGTAACTTGAACAGAATTATTGGAAATATTTTAAACTTAATTTTTAAAATTTGAATTATTCGCTGGAATTTACATGAGAGATATTCTAAACCTGGCTTTGACACACAAAGTCTTGTGTTCATAAACTTAGGAGAAAAAAGGACTGTCACATTGGCACTGTCTGAACCAATTTAATAGTGAAAGCTACTACATTAAAAAAAAAACCTTTTAAAGATGATCTGTGACAAGTTTATTCCATGTGACTTTTTCAAATAAACAGACTTTTTAAACCTTCTGAAAATTCTGCTTGTTTAGCAGGTTGAGTCATGAGCACTCAATGCAGTGACTACTTCTTTCCTACTGATAGAGGTCTTCTGTGCTGCGGGTTCCTTCACCATGTCCTGTCCCTTTTGTCTTTTTTCCTTCTTTTTAGGTATGAAAATAGGTGTTTCTGAAATCAAGGTATAGTTAAATTACTAGGCTAGATGACAAGCAATTGAGAGAACTATCACACACCTTACCTGACAAAAGAAAAACTAGGAGGAGGCAGGGTTTCAATTATTATTCTCCCGCGAAGTTCAATATGTTAGTCTTCACAAGGAATTCACTGTGAATCTGATCCAAGAATGAATGGTTAGGTAGGCAGTCTCTTCCCAAGAAAAGGACCTTTCAGATGACAATTTCAAAAAGAAAAGAATAAATAATACTGTAATTTTCCTGGGTGGACATTTGGACTTCCAGGTTCTATGGGGCATTTCTTCAACTCTCTATGTTAGAAGTATGACAGAGGTAACCAGATCAAAAGCCTAAATGTTGAACTCAACACAGAAATCAAAACAAAACTGAACTAAGGACACAGGAATGCTGGAGACTGGAGGACTCAAATCATTTGTTTATGCCTTTGCTGGTGCATTAGACACATTTTGGTATTGACTCTTCAATTCCTTGCATGTTAGCTAGATCTAATTTTCTTTTTATTTTATTTCATTTTTTAAAAAAGGAAACAAACCATCTTTTTTCATTTTACATACCAATCCCAGTTCCCACTCCTTTCCCTCTTCTCATTCCCTCCACTTTTTCCCCAAGTCTATCCCCCCTCCATCCACTCCTCAGAGAGGGTAAGGCACAATGCTTTGAGGAAGGGCCAAGGCCGCCCTACTATGTCTAGGCTGAGCAAGGTATCTATCTAAAGAGAATGAATTCCAAATAGTCAGTACAGGCAGTAGGGATAAATGCTGGTGCCAACCCCAGTGGCCCTGCAGTCTGCTCCAGTCATACAACTGTCACTCAGATTCAGAGGGTCTAGTTTGGTCTTATGTTGGTTCTTCCCTTGTCTGACCAGAGTTCACCAACTCTGGGCTCCCTTAGCTCAGGTAAACTGTTTCAGTAGGTGTCCCCATCATGGTCTTAATCTCTTTGCTCTTATTCTCACTCCTCCCACTCTTTGACTGGACTTTTGGGAGCCCAACCCAGTGCTCCACTGTGGGTCTCTGCCTCTGTTTCCATCAGTTGCTGGATGAAGGTTCTATGATGACATTTAAGATAATCATCAATTTGACTACAGGGCAAGGCCAATTTGGGCACCCTCTCTGCTATTGCTTAAAGTCTTAGGTGGGGTCATCCTTGTGAATTCTTGGGAATTTCTCTAGTGCCAGGTTTCTTGATAGCCCCATAATTTCTCCCTCAATCAAGATATCTCTTTTCTTGTTTTCCCTCTCTGTCCTTCCCCCACCTCGACTATCACATTTCCTCAAGTTCTCCTCCCTATTCACCTTCTTTGTTCCTCCTCCCCTTCTACCCACCCTTCTCCCCCCACCCCCATGCTCCCAATTTTGTCAGGCAATCTTGTCTATTTCCCCTTCCAAGGGGGATCTATATATGTTTCTCTTAGGGTTCACCTACTTTACTTAACTTCTCTAGGGTCATTGACTATAAGCTCATTATCCTTGCTTTACAGCTAGTATCCACTTATGAGTGAGTACATACCATGGTCATCTTTCTGGAACTAGGTTACCTCATATAAGTCTCTTTCTCGATAAGATGTATGTACTTTCTAGTGGGTGTTTGTTATAATTGAAATTAAATTTACCATTCAAACTTATTGGAGAAATAATAAAATATATAATAATTAAATAGAAAACTTTAAGACTACCTTCCAATACCTACTTCCATGTTAAGGAGTTTAGTTATATAACTAAGAAATTACATTGTCTTGCATCTGGTGACAAGCTGTTTGATTTTATCACCGTGTCTCGTCTTGGATGGGGAGAGTGCCATTTTAGTGCTCATTAAAGGAAGAGTGGCTTTACTTACTGCAACCTTCTCAAGAAGGGACACTGGTGCAAAATGAGATGACAATTGGCCTAAATCCCAAAGCAAAATACTTTCCTCTCACATAAATCTTTAGCATCTTAAGATGTGTTCCTGTAATGAAGACTTAACCAAAGAAAATGTTATTGGGGAAAGCCTGCTTTTCATTTGAAAGTATCATATAAACTGGTTGGGTGGCAAACATCTGTAATCCCAGCTGTCAGCAGGCTGAGGTAGGACTGTGAGTTAAAGGCCAGCCTGGGCTATGTAGCAAGCTTCAGACCAGTTAGAAAAAGCAAAACTCTGTCTCAAAAGATAGAAATGAATAGAGTTTAAAATTAAATTAAAAATAAAAGATGCTAGTTAAATTTTGACTCCAGAGAAGGCATCGTGTTAACATTGAAAAGATGTTGGCAGAGGCAGAAGTAGGAGTAAAGGGGTTAAATTAAAACCCAAGGAACATAACCAATGAGTCATATGCAATAACCCACTTACCACGTCACCCCGAACCTTACGGAGCTTTGGCATCGAGCTGGGTCTGTGGGCCTCCTTGCCTTTCTTCTTAGCTTGAGCTATTGCTGGCTTCTCTGTGCTTGTTACATATCTGCCTTAATGAACTCTTGTCTGCATGCTGTCATGGCTTTATCTGGCTGTGGAAGCAGACAGTGGGCTTCTGGGCTCAGGTTTGAGTATGATTAAGACATCACGTGCAGATGTAGGACAGAGAGGAGAGACCTAAGAAAGCTCCCCCAGTTTTACTTCACCTGGGTATTATGTGAGTGACAGCCGGCTGTGTCACTTGATAGTGGGAAGCCTACGTCCCTTACTCTTTGAAAATGATCTTAAGATAAACCCCTAATTATCTGTGAAAGCTATGAGCTTCGTGGGCAGATAAATAAAATCCTAATTTTAATTGAACTAAAAAGTAAGAAATGATGTCAGCTCATACAGTTTATACGTGTGAAGAAACACTGCATATGTTACATCTATAGAAAATCAGAGGGGTCACCTCACAGCCACTCCACAAGGTTGGATCTGTCTTCCATTAGCAGCTGGACCTTTGGGTTAATATGTAACATTTTATTTTCTATCACTTTACTTATTTTACATCCTGACCACAGCCTCTCTTCCCTCCTTTCCTCCCATTCTCCTCCCCGCCCCCCCCCCTCCATTCTCCTTCTCCAGCCACCTCTCCTCCATATTCACTTAGAAAGGGGCAAGCTTCCCATGGGCATCAGCAAAGCATGGCTTATCGTGCTGCTGTAAGATCAAGCATCTTCATTTATATTAAGGCTCGGCAAGGCAATCCAGCATGGGTTCAATGGCATTATTGCGGTGGAGTATAACATGTGAACAAGTATTTTCCAGGTACTTCTCTTTATATGGTGTCTGAACACTGTATGCCTACGAGCTGTTTTATCTCTAGCATAGTTCAGTACATATGCATTTTTCTGTCCATTTTGTAGATGGAGAAAGTGAGACTTTCTGAGTGTTGCTGCAGTGAGCAGTGTCAGTGGAATAATCCCACTACACACCTATCTCTGAAACCCAACTTCTTTCCTAGAGGAGAATTGAACCTACTAGCTAGTTTGGGGCTTTTGGAGTTTAGCTTCCATTTACAGATAGCTAAATATATATTAAACCTTTATTTTACGTATTTTACTTTGTTTTATTTAGAATTACCTTAGATAATTATTTAAATATTGTTTAGAGATCAAGAATTGAAGCTTACGTTAAACACACCTCCTTTGGGGATTGTTTGTTTTTGAAGTCTGTAATTGTCTTGCTCTTGGTTTTTTAAGGCACCAGAAAATGTACTGTTAGGCGACTTTGATATTCTCAAGAGCACGGAAGTGTAAATGCACCAAAACATGTGGATTACATTCCCTGCAGTTGCCTCATTTTCACACATTAACAGAAATGCAGTGTGTAAGGGAGAAAAAGAAAAAAATGTATGTGATTTCTATGTGGATTCCAGTCATCAAAAGACCCACCATGTTAACACTACTACCCAGACTTACCCCATAATTTTCATCTTGTCAGTGACCTGCTTCTAGTCCTGGGGCTATGTGGGCAAAACTCCACTTCCTCACATGGGGCTGGTGTGGTTTCACAGTCAGGCCTTGATTTCCTTTGAGCAATGGGAATTAAACTGTAGACAATGCTTTATCGGTCTAAGAAAGTTAAAGGTGATTATTTTTCCCTCCAAGCCTTTGTTTGATAGCATAACTAGAATGAGAATATAGAAATGATACATTAGTGGCAATTACCGAATGAGAAGGTAGAATGGTGCCTGTCACAGAGTGTGGAGGAGTGGGAGGAAATAGTGTTTACTGTGTGGAGACCTTGAGTTTGGGGAGATGAAAGGTACTAGAGATGGCTACAATGACTGTTGCCATGGGAGTATACTCAGTGCACAGAACGGCACACCTGGAGCACCCATTAAATGTTGTGTCATATACATCAATTTTCCTAAAGTATGATTAAATTTAAAATGCAAATACTTCAAAAAGTTATTGGCTAGCTTCTAGTTTTATATATGCACGTGTTATACACACATGGTGTGAATTTAAGACACGGTAGACTACATGTGTTACATGTGTATGCTGTAAAATTAAGACAAAGCATACTAGAGAGGATAGGAGCTCAGAAGACTTGAAGTCAAAATTTAGCTTTATAATATACAGTTGAAAATAATAAAGCCTACATTTTCTCAGTGAAACCTTCTTTATTTGTAGTAAGAAGGTCAAATAGCTTGTTGGCACTCATAATAGTTAAGCAAAAATATATGCCAAGGACTGAGAACATAGAAGGAGTAATTGGAAGTATATTGTTGAATATTCATAAACTCTTAATATCTACTGTAGCAGAGAGTCTTAAGAAAAAATGAAACTAGTCACATGGTTAATCTTTCATTAAACATTAAAATAAGCATACATGTTTTTTTTTTCTTAAAAACTATGGTATAGCACATAATTTATTTGTTTAACAAATGTTTATCTAGAATTTGCTAGGCACCAAGTGCTAGCTGACAAGCAGTCCAGTATAAGGGAGAAGGTGACAGTGATGAGCCAGATCACCTGTCATGGGGCCAAGGAGAGCCTGCAAATCACCACACGTGTCTAAGGCCAAACTGGACCTTTTTCTGCTTTTCAGCTAGAAGGTCTTGAGTAGATACTCTGGCCTAAAGTCGTGGAGACTATGTGTCATGAAGCGCTCCACAAAGTTACTCTGAATAGATCGTGCAGATTAAATGATACTTCAGAGATGACAGAGCAGAAGATCACCTAGAGAGAGCATTAGAGGAGGACCATGATACAGCCCTGCATTTCCAAAATGTTCCCTGGAGGAGCCGGCATTCCTTACAGTAATCCCCAATATTCGCCTCATCAAAAGATTACCTTGCTGTCAAACATCTCTGGGAAATCTGCATAACAAAAGCCCATGGATTTTCTTTTCCTTGGCCTTCTCTCAGGACCACCATCCCCTTTGATATGTTGGGAGTTTTCTAGACAGAGATAATGAGTGTCATGTACTTAACATATTTGACAGAGAAAACCTTTGAGCTCTTCAGAAGAGCCTGAGAAAAAGTAACTTGTAGGCCACGCCACTGGGAACATGTGTCCTTTGGAGTCACATAAGACAAGCCATAATGAGAATTATTAGAGCAATTGGCTAGGGTGTGCTGATAAAGAGAGGGAAAAGCACATCAAACTGGTTGCTTAAATCTTCTCTTACTTTGTAGCGCCAGGGACCAAGGATTCTGAGAACTGTTTAAATGGGATTTTTTCTTCCTTGAAGGGTGGACAGTCATGCACATTGGTCAATCAGTAGCTCACCCAGGGGGTCTATGTGTTCTAGAGAGCAGCGGGATGAGGGACAGACTCAGCTCCCACCATTGAGAGCCACATTTAGCAAGGAAAGGCTTTAATAGTGAAGCAGGGCAGAGCTGGAGTGCAGAGCAGAAACAGCTCACACGGTGATGCTCTTGCACTAGAAGCAAAAACTCTCCTGGAATCTAAAGAAATTGCTCGAAGAGAAAACATGTCCTTTTCATTGAGCCTCAGTAACGCCACACTAGGCGAACCCCGCACACTCGCTCGTGCTCCAGCTCTGAAAATGGGGTTGATGAAATGGAAAGCAACTTTTAAAATGTGACAGAGATGATGAGGTGATTACGGGGTAGGATTTAAGTGGCAATAGGTGGAGAAATTAAGATGCATGACTGAGTAGCAGTGACAGTGTGGTATATGATGGCTGCCTATAAATCCCCAGTCAATTCCCTAATGTGGCAAATGAGAAGAAACAGACTTTAACCTCCAAGAAGGAAACTTGAAGTATATTAGGAAAATGACATTTAATAGTAAGGGTGATTTGACTGTCATTGTGTGGGAAAACCAGGTGAGTTATGTGAAAAGGACGCAGGATTATACTTTTCCTATGTTCTGTAGTCAACAAAGTATTTTTCCTATAAAAGGATATGCATTTTTTTCCAGGTTAGTATGAAGCAAAATTTAAAGACTAGAGAAAAGTGTTTAGTGTGCTGCCAAGTTTGGTTGAACTGGTAACAGTAGAGAACCTTGCTTTAGGGCTCAAGGCATGTTTTCCCTATAAACTACACTATAGATTAAGCTTCAGTGATAATCTTGGGAATGTATTTACTTTGTTATGATGTAGAGTTATGAATATGACGCTTTGCCTTGTAAAGCAAACCATAGAAAGGACAGGTACCATAAAGGATGCTTTATAAAAGCAGCTGATGATGAGTGAGCGTGGCTGTGCTGTAGATTCCTCACGAACATGCCGTACATCAGGCTGTCAGAAGATGACACCCTGAGAGAGGCCCTCACGGTCTCAGTTTATAAATGAACAGACTAAGCCCCAAAGAAATTCAATAACACGGCTCATGTCTGTCATACAGTTAGACTCTGCAGCCAACTCCGAGTTCATAAAGGGATCCATGCCCACTGGTCGTAATGCTCTCCCGCCTGCTGAAGGGATTTTGCATATTCAGTTATGTAGGCCTGAGGCCGAAGGCTTAGTATCTGTGGAATGCTATTGAGAGCACAGTGGTTACCTTGTGTTTGAGCACTGGTGAGCACTGAGTGGCTCACTCATAGTTACTTCAGATACTACAAGAACCTGGCTTCAGGTGACATCTTGGAGCAGTTTGCACATGAGTGAGTCGGGCAAGGCTGTGACCCATTGGCTTAGAGCCGTTGAGCATTCAGAGCTGATAGATGAATGGGCAGAGACAGGTCTCAAAAACAGAATCCAGATCTGATTATAATTTCTTATGTGGTCTTTGAAGATTGTGTTAGTTCTTCGTTTGCCTCATGGACTTCAGATCTATTTTCATATGGGCAGAAACGACCCATGCTTTATGATCACTTCATTGCTGGTGACATTGTGGAATATCCCCAGAAGAGGGGTAGTGGGGCCAGTTTTAAAGAAGTTCGGCGTTGGCTTGGGGTTTATACAGATAAGCCAGAGCCACACTAGCTATTGCAACAGCAAGCCTCACCCCAGCTCGGCAGCGGGCAGCGCTAAGGTATCAGTGGGTGATCAGTCTAGAAGTTCCTGTGAGATGAAGAAAACCACTCCGCACTGTGTGAAGTGTCACCCCGTAGATGGGTTGTACGTGACGTGTAAAAACCTACATTTGAGTGCATGTTTTGTTTCAGTAAGAAAGTTCTAAGCATGGAAATGTCCACTTGCACTCAGCTCCCATCAGCTTACCATTGAGGCATATTTGCCTTAAATTGAAAAAAAAAAAATAGCAGTTTAAAATTAATCCCATTTCCTGTTTACCTGACATTTGAGGCAAATAGCTCATTGTTGTCACTGTCACTTCAGTTACCATTTTAGCCATCAGAACTCACTGCTTATGTCTCTTACATTTAGGCACACATTTAAAATCAGACCCGTTCAGTTCTATAATGGTCCCTTAGAAAACATGATATATTTCTAGTTTGGCTAACTCTTTTATGATTCCTTCTTTTCTTAAAATATATAAATGGCTATTGCAAATAACACTGCTATGAGCATGGTTGCGTAAATGTTCTTATGGTATGATTGAGCATCCTTTGAGTATATGCCTAAGAGTGGTATTGCTGGGTCTTGAGGTAGATTGATTCCTAGTTTTCTGAGAAATCACCATACTGATTTTCAAAGTGGCTGTTCAAGTTTGCACTCCCACCAACAATGGAGGAGTGTTCCCCTTACTTCACATCCTTTCCAGTATAAGTTGTCTTCAGTGTTTTTGATCTTGTCCATTTTTACAGGTATAAAATGGTATCTGAGAGTTGTTTTAATTACATTTCTCTAATGGCTAAGGATATTGAGCATTTCCTTAACTGTCTTTCAGCTGTTTGGGATACATAATAGCCAGAACTTGGAAACAACCTTGGTGCCCCTCAATTAAAGAATGGATTAAGGAAACTGTGGTACTTTTACACAATGGAGTACTACTCAGCAGTAAAAAAATAATGATATCTTGAAATTTGCACATAAATGGACAGAATTAGAAAAAAACAATACTGAGTGAGGTAACCCAGAAAGACAAGTATAATATGTGCTCACTCATAAGTGACTTTTAGACATAGAGCAAAGACTAACCAGCGTACAGTCCATAATCCTAGAGAACCTAGACAGCAAAAAAGACCCTAAGAGAGAAATACATGGATCTGCCTAGGAAGGAGAAAATGACAAGACCTCCTGAGTAAATTGGGAGTGTGGGAGCACGGGAGAGGGTGGAAGGGAAGAGGAGAAAAAGGAAGAAGAGAGGGGGGAAAATGTATAGCTCAATTAAAAACAATAAAGTCTAAAATATATAAATGGCATATTAGTAGTGATGGAAAAGCTAGATCTAATAGGAAATTTGAAAATACTAAGTTAAATAATCCAAGACTAAATAGAGTAGAACCTGGATTATGAAGGGTATGCTTTTAAAAACAAAGTAAATTAGAGGTGTTTCATATTACGTGACAAGCTGGACATCTTTGCTGACACCCAAGATGAGTAATTGTAATCTAATTTAATTCTGTTGCCAATGGATACAACATCTAATGTGGTCCTACATGTCAGCCTGAAGCCGGGGCTCATACTAGTGTTATAGGCTTCCTAATGTTGGAGATTCTTCATCCTTCCTCTGCCTCGAGCTATACTCAATGTGGTGTGGTCATGCTCTCTCATCTTTGTCATTGCCTAGCAATAAACCTTAATTTGTTAATAAGCAAACATGGCAATCTAGTTTATATTTCATATTTTATAGCTAATATGACTCAGTATCAGCTTTCATTAACTAACTTCTCTCAATTTGTTGTGAATTACAGATGGGCAATGTTTTTTCTGATCTGTTTTTTTTCCCCAAAAATCTTTAGTTATGAAATTTTTGCAGTAAATTAAATTCAGATAATGGTTACTTGTACATATTTGGTATTAAGTCGGATTAGAATTATAGAATCGACAAGACAGAGGTTGCCATTCCAGCTGAAATTCCAAGATACTCTCCATGGAACTAGGTTGTTTTAACGAAAAAACAAAACAGGCAAATTTTCTTGGAAATGCCTGTTTACTTTTGTGTTTGTGGATGCCCTGCCTTGAGTCTTAGTTTGATACAAAGACTTCCATTTAAAATTTTAAAAGTGAGTCTAAAACTCTGTGCTTTTGAAACAAGCAATCTAAACCAGCCTTTAGGCTTTAAAATCTTCTCTTCACTTTAAGAACTAGAGTAATTATTAAGCCTTACAGGAAACTATTTAAAATAAGATTCATATAGAAGAAAAAAACTGGGATCAGTGATTGAAGAAAATAGTGTGATCACTCAGATCTGAATGATTTCTGAAGCAGGGTGTCTTAGACCCCAGTCAGCCCATGTGCCTCTCCCACATCACAAATGCTCTGACAACAACCTTGACTCTGTCAATGTATCAGATGAAACTGGGTATCACATGATCTCTTGTTCTTTGTCTTTTGATAAGTGGGGTTTACTTTAATAGTCTCCATTTGTGGAAAGAGAATTTTTTTCTAATGAGGTGAGAACAGCACTTATTTATGGTATAATAATAAATATTTAGAAGGTAGTAGGGATTATACTCATTTGGTAAATTGTTGGCAAAGACCCTATCATTCTGTGGACTCCCTCTTCACCCAGCTGTTTCTTTATCTGTACAGAATCTTTTCAGTTTTATGAGGTCACACTTTCCAAGTGTTGGCCTAAATTTCTGGAAAAAAAAATGAGTTCCTGGGGCTGGAGAGATAGCTCAGAAGTTAAGAGCACTGGCTGCTCTTCCAGAGGTTCTGAGTTCAATTCCCAGCAACCACATGGTGGCTCACAACCCATCTGTAATGAGATCTGGTGCCCTCTTCTGCCCTGCAGGGATACATGCTGGTAGAACACTGCATACATAATAAATAAGTAAATAAATTTTAAAAAATGAGTTCCTAATAAGAAAATAGTCTCTTATACCTATATTCTACAGGGTAAGGTACTACCTGTGTTTTCTTCTTGCAGTTTCACTGATTCGGGCTTCACATTTAGGTTTTGGATGTGTTTGGGGCGAGTTTACAGTTTCCCCTTCCTCTACTCCTCCCAGTTCCTCCCCACCTTGATTCTCATCCAGATTCACTCACTTCTTGCTTCTTATTAGAAAAGAAAAGGTTTCTAAGATATAACAACAAAACATAACAAAATAAAATATAATAAGATAAAAAATACCCTATCACATCAAATTTTGACAAGGTAAATCAGCAGAAGGTAAAGACTCCAAGAGAAGGCACAAGAGTCCAAAACCTACACTTCACACACTCAGCAGCCCCATAAAGACACTAAACTGAAAGGCATAATGTATGTGCAGAGGACCTGGTGAAGACCCGTACAGACCCATGCAGGTCCTGGCCATGCTGCTCCAGTCTCTGTGAGTTCACGTGAGTTTTGCTCAGTTGATTTAGCTATCCTTGTTCTCCTAGTGTCCTCCATTCACTCTGGCTCTTACACTCAGGTTTGTGCATGGTGATTGATAGGTACCAGTACAGTTTCATTCTTCTACATGTGCACACTTATTTCCTCCAACACTATTTGTTGAAGATTTTGGTCTTTTCTCAAGTGTATGTTTTGGAATGTTTTTTGAATGCTAGATGGCTATAGTTATGTGTGTGCATGTTTGTATTTTCAATTTTGTTTCCCTGGTCTGTGTGCTTTCATCACTGTGACTGTGTAATATAGCTGAAGTCTGGAATGGTAATCTTTCCTGCATTGTTCTTTTTTTGCTCAGGATTGTTGTGACTATCTAGGGACTTTTGTGATTCCATATGAATTTTAAGATATTTTTTCTGCTTTTATTGAGTGAGACGTGGACTTTGATTGACATTGCAATGACTCTTTAAATGCCTTTTGATAAAATGATCATTTCACAATATTAATTCTAAAAATCATGAGCATGGAAGAGCTTTCCATTTTCTAGTGTATTTAATCACTTTCTTCAGAGGTTTACATTTTTTTTATTATAAATGTCTTTCATCACCTTGGCCAGGGTTATTCCTAGATATGTTATTTTCTTTGAGGCTCTTGTGAATGGGAGTAGATCCATGATCTCGCTCTGTCTCTCTCTCTCTCTGTCTCTCTCTGTCTCTCTGTCTGTCTGTCTGTCTGTCTGTCTCTCTCTCTGTATTTTTGTTGGTGGTGTATCGAAAAGCTATTGACTTTTGCAAGTTGATTCTGTATCCTGACATTTGCTGAATATGTTAATGGTTTCTAGAAGTTCTCTAATGGAAATTTTAGGATCCTTTTAATATAGAGTCATATTATTTACAAAAAGGGATACTTTGACTTCTCCTTCTTGTAGGCCTTTAATTTCCTTCTCTTTCCTTCTTGTTTTAAGTAGTACTTCAATATTGAAAAAGAATCAGGATAGTAGACATCCTTGTCTCTTTCATGACTTCACTGGAATTGCTTCAAGTTTTGCTCCATTTAAGATGAGGTTGGTTGTGGGTTTCTCATCTATGACTTTTATTATGTTGAAGTATATTCTCTCTAACACTACACTCTCTAGGACGTTTATCATGAAAGCATGTTGAATTTTTGTCAAAGCCATTTTCTTCATCTATTGAGATGGTAATGTGATGTTTGTCATTAAGACCGTTTACTTATGTGTGTAGAACCACCTCTGCAACTCTAATATAAGGACTACTTGATCATGGTGGATAAGGTAATCTTATTGATGTATGTCTGTATTCAATTTGTATATATTTTATGGAGAATTTTTCAATTTATATTCATCAAAGATATTGGCCTATAGTTTTTTATTGTTTTTGTGAATTTAACAAGTTTTCATATTAGTGTGATATTGGCTCCTTCTGTTTTTCTTTTGTTGAACAGTTTAAAATGTTTGATTGTAGATTTTTTGTTGTTGTAGTTGAAAGCCTACTAGAATTATGCTGTGAATTCATATCTGGGCTGGACTTTTCTTAGTTGGAGGACTTTTTATTACTGCTTCAATCTTATTTGTTATAGATCTATTTAGGTTGTTGATCTTATCTTGGTTTAATTTTGTTTGACTGATTCAAGAAATTTGCCCATTTGTTTAGGTAGTCCAACTTAATAATGTGTAAGCTTTGAAAGTATTCCCTTAAAATATTCTGAATTTATTTGGTGTCTGTTGTAAACTTTTTGTTGATTTTTGAAGCAGTAGATTTAAATTCTCTTTCTCTCCTACTTTTTTCTTCTGGTTAGTTGGTCCAGCATCTGCTGATCTTGTTTATTCTTAAAGAATAAGTTCTTGGAGTTATTGATTTTTTTGTGTTTTTTTTGTTTGTTTCTGTTTCAATATTTTCAACTCTGATTTTTGTTACTGCTTGTGGTCTATTAGGTTTGGGTTTTGGTTTGCTCTTTTTTTTCTAAATTTTCAATTTTCATCAAGTCATTTATTGATGCTCTTTCTGATTTTTTAATGTAAGCACTTAGAACTAAACTTTTCCCTCATCAGAATACTGTTAATGTGTCACAAAGGTTTTGCTTTGCTATGTTTTCCTTTACTTCCAGGAGTTTTTAAATATCTTTTTTGATTTTTTTCTTTGTCACATTCATCATTTAGTAATGAGTCATTTAATCTTCATGTGCTTGTGTGCTTACTAGTAAATTTTTGCAGTTAATTTTGAATTTTATTCCATTATGTTCAGTATGATACACAAAGTTATTTCAATTTTCTTAATTTTTCAGGTTTTGTTTTGGGCTCTGGGAATTGGACTATTATAGAGAATATTCTGTGTGCTGCTGAAGAGAATGTATATTCTTTGGTGTTTGGGTAGAAAATTCTATAGATATCTATTAAGTCTACTTATGTATGATGTTAATTAGTTCAGTGATGTATCTGTTAGAGAAGGTGGTCTATTGAAAGCGCCTGCTATTAAAAGATTGATAGTATATGCTCAACTATGTTCATAGCAGCATT
>NW_004949100.1:24152729-24168488 GCF_000317375.1 Microtus ochrogaster | reverse complement strand
GGTGGCGGGGAGGAGGCAGAAATCCTCAATAAATAAATTTAAAAAAAAATAAAAAAAAAAAAGAATTCCGAAAAAAAAAGGTTGATAGTAAGCTAAGTCTTTAATTCAGTAATATACTTTTCTTTATGAAATTAGGATCACCAGATCTTGGTATATATGTTTTGGATAGTAATGTCTTTTTGGTCAGTTGTTCCCTTGATTAGAATGAAGTATCATTCATTATCTCTTCTCACTAGTTTTTGTCTAAACTCTATTTTGTTAGATATTCGGATAGTGATGGCTGTTTTCTTCCTCATCTTGTTTGTTCATCATTGTGCTCTAAGGATGAGCAGTTATCTTTGAAGTTGAGTTTCAGACAACAATGGGGAGATTTTGTCTCTTGTTCTATTAAACTAGCCTGTTTTTTTTTGGTTGGAGACTTAGATTGTTAAATTTAAAGTCATTATTGAAAGTTGTGTGTTGAATATAATCACTGTGTTGCTGAAATTTGGTTTTGTTGTTTATGTTCTTAGTAGTCATTTGTTTTTTGGTAATTATATCTTAGTTTTCTTTCTAAAATCTCTTGGCTATGTTCTTTCCCTTCCTCAGGGAAATGTTACTTCCTATATTTTCCTTAGTATTGGTCTGTTGGATTTAAATATTTTAGGCCATTTACATCATGGAAAATGTTTCTTTTTAACTACGGTGGATAGTTTTGTGGGATACATTAAATATGTTGGTCTGTAGTCTTTTAGGGCTTGGAGGACATTGTTTCAGGCATCCCCTGACTTTCAGAGTTTCCATTAAGAAATCAGCTGCTCTTCTGATGAGTTTCCTTTCTATGTGACTTGTGGGTTTTTTTTCCCTCTCTTGCAGCTTTCCATGTTCTCTTTTTTCAGTGTAGTTAGTGTTTTAATTCTGTTGTGTAGCAGTAGGTTTCTTCTATGGTCTTGCCTGTATGATATCCTGTGTTCTTCTGTCTGTTTGTGTATACACTTTCCGTGTTTTGAGAAGTTTTCTTCTATGATCTTGTTGAAGATCTGGTTTATGCCATTTAATTAGAAATCTCTTTTGTCTGTCCTTACAATTTAAAGGCTTTTTATTCATAGTGTCCCATGTTTTCTATGTGTCTTCTCTTGTGTTTTATTTTCTTCATATTCTTTGCTTCTTTCATCTGGTCCCCTACTTTATCTTTGAGTAGAGTCATTCTACTTGTAAGTCTATCCCTTGAATTTTTTATTTGGATTATGGAGTTTTTAATCCTATCTCAAGCTTGAGATCTTTTGAATGTTTTTTATCTCTTTATTGAATTCTGTTTTAGGACACTAGATTGTCATGGCCATTTCTATCAGCCTTATATCTGTTTTCTTTGGCATTTATTGTCCTTTAGTTCATTTACATTAAATTTATTAAACTATTTATGTCTTCTTTAAACTACTTGAATTCTTTGGTAAAGTTTGTGATTTTTTTTAAAGTCTCTGTTCTGTAGTTCATCTAGGTAATTCCATTGGTGAACATTTCTAAAAGACTGGTGAATTTTTGCAGTGGGTGGTAGCAATCCCTTGATCTTTTATGTTGCTTGTATTTTTTTTTTTTTTTTTTTTGGTTTTTCGAGACAGGGTTTCTCTGTGGTTTTGGAGCCTGTCCTGGAACTAGCTTTTTTGGCCCGGGTGGTCTCGAACTCATAGAGATCCGCCTGCCTCTGCCTCCCAAGTGCTGGGATTAAAGGCGTGCGCCACCACCGCCCAGCAATGTTGCTTGTATTTTTACAGTGAGATATGGGTATGTGGATTTGTTTTATGAATTCTGTTGTCTGACATGGACAGACCAGGTTTGTGGCAGAACACAGGCTATTTCAGCTGAGTTGGGTGTAAATGCTGAGTATGATTTATGTGGGATTAAGTTAGGTAGACATAGCAACCTGGATTGGTGTGCAGGGTATGTGTCCTGGTCCAAGTTTAGGGGTGGATTTGGGGGTTGGAAAGATGTGACAAACTCAATCATCTAGACACCGGCAAAGGGTATGCATGATCTGGTTGTATAGAGAGGCTAGACATGGTACGTGCTGGGTGCAGATTAAAGTGTTCCTAGAAACTGAGGGTAGTATAGGGAGTAGTGGCCAGACTGTGCCAGGTAACTGAATGCTGGACCTGGACTGTATCTGGGGGTTGGGTTGTTCATGAAGGGGATTCAGATGGATCTAACTAGATATATTCTGGAAAAGAATGTGGAGAGGTTGGATATGATCATATATTTTTCATTTGTGTAATACATGGTCACTGTACTATGAATTTGTCAGTGCTAAAATGTTCTATAGTTTAGAGAAATCCAAAATTTTAGAAAATTCTTGAAGCTCTAAAAGCAAATTTTACCTTAATGCAATTAATCTAATATTAGATTGAAACAATTGTGATTATTATTCATTTTATTTAAAATATTCAGATTCTGTCATTTTTCTAGAAGTACATAACTCTTGATAATTAACAATTATTTACCATATCTATAGAATGAATAGGACCTGAAAGGGAAAAAACTAAAAAGGAGATGATATTCTTAACATTTTATGATTTACCAGAGGAGAGCAAATGTGTTAAATTAATTGTGTATTACAGTAATTATGAATTAATGAGCACATGAATCTGAAAAGGCCTCCATTTCTGTTATTTTATGGGAAACTTCCATGATTCACCCTCTCATGTTTACAGTTATTTTCCACTGCAGAAATCATTAGAGGATGAACAATTTGCAAAGTAATTTTCTGCTTACTTCAGAGAACATGGGTGACTGTCCTGCTTGCCCACGACTGTCATGATCTGTCTGTCCAAGTACAAGTCTTAACAGTTACCCACTAGCCCTAAAAGAATCTGCCAACTTCATCAAGCAGCTCTAACCAGAATACGAACTTCCCTGCGCATCTCCCTTCCTCACTTTCCAAACCAAATGGGGAGGGAAGATGGTGATGTTTTTCCTGCAGCTTGGTTTCCATATTCTCCTGGCTACCACATGGAACTCAGGCTGCACTCAAGCCTTAAAACTTTCTTCTAAGTTCCTGTGGTATACAAATTAAATGTTGTCTTCTTTGGAGGACAACATCTTTCTGATGTCATTTCTCCTCCTCCTTCTCATTCTCCTCTCCCTTCTTGTCTTTTGCCTTCCTTCAGTGAAAATTTACAAGGTTCAGTTAATAAGTGATTCATTGAATGACTGAGGCCATTGCCCAATCGTCATGCTATGTGATGACTAGACCACCACAGGCTAAACAAATGCTAATCCTTGAAAAAATTTTTTTAGTCTAAGTATGTTTTACAGATCTACTTTATATAGTATCTACTTTATAAAATACATCTGTTTAATAACTGCTAGAAATTTAATAAAAGTATTTTATTCTATTTCTGAACTCCTTATGGATATTACTACATTTTTAACACTTGTATGTTATGTCCTTATGGATCAGAGGCATAGGGGTCATTTTTCTGCATATATAGTTTTTTATTATTGATTTTAATGAGCTATACATTTTTCTCTGCTCCCCTCTCTTGTCTCCCTTCCCTTCAACCCTCTCCCATGGTCCACATGCTCCCAATTTACTCAGGAGATCTTGTCTTTTTCTACTTTCCATGCAGATTAGATCCATGTATGTCTCCCTTCAGGTCCTTATTATTGTCTAGGTTCTCTGGGATAGTGATTTGTAGGTTAGTTTTCTTTGCTTTATGTTTAAAAATACTTATGAGTGAGTACATATGATAATTGTCTTTCTGGGCCTGGGTTACCTCACTCAATATGATGTTTTCTAGCTCCATTCATTTGCCTGCAAATTCCAAGATGTCATTATTATTATTATTATTATTATTATTATTATTATTATTATTATTATTATTGTTGTTGTTGTTGTTGTTTTGCTGTGTAGTACTCAATTGTGTAAATGTACCACACTTTCCTTATCCATTCTTTGGTTGAGGGCATTTAGGTTGTTTCCAGGTTCTGGCTATGAGAAACAATGCTGATATGACCTAAACAGAGAACTCTCAACAGAGGAATCTAAAATGGCTGATAGGCACTTAAAGAAATGTTCAACATCCTTAGACATCAGAGAAATGCAAATCAAAACAACTTTGAGATTTCATCTTACACCTGTAGGAATGGCCAAGACCAAAACCACTGATGACAACTTATGCTGGAGAGGTTGTGGGGTACAGGGCACACTCCTGCATTGCTAGTGGGAGTGCAAGCTGGTACAGCCCCTTTATCAGTATGGCAATTTCTCTGAAAATTAGGAAACAACCTTCCTCAAGACCCAGCAATACCACTTTTGGGTATATACCAAAAGTATGCTCAATCGTACTACGAGGACATGTGCATATATAGTTTTTTAATTAGTATCTTTCACACAGTGAATTGTCTCTTTTAATGCCTCTTTCTAATTTACTATATGTTTCTCTCAATGTCCTGTTGGCAAAACAGTGTTGGGATAGTGATTTGAACTGTTAATAAAGCATGGGCAATTGATCTAGATGTAAAGCAGCTCTCTGATAGGGAAAACTCATGGTATTTTATGACATCAGGTTGCCTGCAGAGATACTTTTTGTCTGGGTTCCAAGAGTTTGCAAATACTTGACCTCTAAATAAGTGAAGTGTTTTTGTAGTTTCATTTGAAAATTTGTGTGGAAAATTAAGGTGTGCACCCCTGTGGAGAAAGTTAAGGTCAAGTAATTCATTCCTGAATGTGAACAGTCATAAGGACTCACACAGGGGGTTCAGAACTAGTATTAACCAATCGAATTGCTCCCAGAGGGGTCCTCGCTTCCTAGGTCAATTCTTAACACTCCTCATAGATGGCTTAGGCCTTCAAATGCTTGCTTGGTGAATGGACAGAGAAACAGGAAATTAGTGAGAATGGATGGTATAAATCAATTTTATACAGAAATGTCTTAAACAACTGGCGTGAGGGCAAACGACACTACATCAGATTTTAGACTTTCAGAACACTGCCAATTCCCTGGGAACCTAAATCTTTCTATTGCTACATTTATTTCGTTCCCTAGCTTAAAATTTGCCAAGATTGTGTAGGCTTGTGATTATATAAGAGTTTTGGATGTCATTCTTTTCTTTTTCTAGTTTAAAAAGGGTTAAATGACTATCTCTTTAAGAAGCAAAAGGACAATAAGCAATTCTAGAAAGTAGTGGTATCTGCTGGTACTCCAAAATTTATTGCCTGAATAATACCTTTGAAAGTGGAAGAAAACACAAAAACTAGCATAATGCTCTAATTTATGTAGATGAGGGAAGTCAGTAGTATAGTATATACTGTCTGGTTTTTTTTTTACCTTTATAACTATTGATCAATGCTATAAAGTTTCCAGATACTTGTATAGAAGCAAACTAATTTATTTTCTCATTATTCCTTAGGGGCTGGGACAATCACCAGTTCTGTAGAGTTTTTCGTCTATTTTGAATTTCATATAGTCATTGGAACCTGTAGGCCAATGCACTGTATCTTATTGCAATGTTTCAATGACTTTTCTTGCAGTTACTTCTGGTGCTAATGCTATTAATGTACAAATCACAAGGCTTTGAAAGGGGATTAGAAGGTTTTTGTAATATATAGGCTTTTCCCACATTCTCACATTTTCAGTCTTGCTAAAATAACACAACTATGCAATATCATGACTGAAATATTTTTGCTAAAAAGAACAATAAAGAAGAAAAAAAAAAAAGCTGAACCAAGAGAGATTTGTCCTGAATATCAAGAATTGACGAGTCTTAAGTTTTTGTGCCATTGATGTGCTCCATTTGTAATGTTTAATATAAAGGTGGGAAGTCAGATGGCTCACAATTTCACAGTCCCTGGAAGAGCTGTGGCCAAAGGCATATTCCATCAACACATGGCTTATAATCATGTCTGACACTTTTGGACACTGCTTATCCTCTATGTTAACTTTTTGTCGGGGTATTAAACAATATTAGTTAGAGACCTGCCTGAACATTCTGAAATGAGAACATTTGATAGTACCAACAATGTGGCTGCTCTTGAGAGTCTGCACGTACTAATGAGCTATGCTTAAAATGAGTAGCATGGCCTTGATCTAGTCATAGTATAGAGATTATTTTTAAAAAGCGTCCTTGTCAGGCGCTGGTGGTGCATACTTTTAAACCCAGCACCCAGGAGGTAAAGGCAGGCTGATCTCTGTGAGTTCAAGGTCAACCTGGGCTACAGAGCTAGTTCCAGGGCAGGCTCCAAAGCTATAGAGAAACCCTGTGTCAAAAAACAAAACAAAATGTCCTTTTTTTTCTTTGGTCACAGGTTTATGCAGGATGTTTTGGTAGGAGGTGAACTCACAATTTCCTTTTGACTGGGAAAGCACATATCTACAAGTATACTCAGCAGACAACAATAGGAGGTGTATCTGTAATCACCAGTTTACACTCTCGGATACTCTGGGTCACACTGTAAAAGGTGGTTAATTCTTCTACCTTGCTGGGTAAATGTCCTCTAGTTTACAGATTTCAGGGTTAAGGTTTAAATTGATTAAGGACATGGTTAAGGTCACACAGTTAGTCTGACAGAGCAACTGTTGATGAGAGTCAGTGTTTGAAACCATTTCACTGAACCATGCTGTGGTTTGTTTCTCTTGGAGAAAATGTCTGGTTTGGGTTAAGTGGCCATACTTTATATCTTTTAGAAGGCAAGTCCAACAATTTATACAATCTCTGGCTTGAGTTTAATGTGAATGGATTATTTCTGTGCTTTATCTCTTTCCGTGGAAGTAAAAATAAGTCAGTACAGGTGTAGTCTTCAACATTCATTTAAAGACACTGTAGCATAAAACTAAGTTAGCATGCATCAGAGGGTGAAGCTCCATGGACATCTGGAATACCAGTAAATCTTTCAAAAATGGTTCAGCTCCTGCACCTCTTACCTCATTTTCATACCCATTTCCAAAGTTTGTCTTCTACGTTATCTGTTCTGTTGGAGCATAGGTATATTGTCTTCCACTGCTGGATAATCACTCTCTGAGCCTCTTTCTGGAGGCTGTCCCTATCGCCAGCTTTTGCTTACTCCTGAGAAGGCATACTGGATTCCCAGTGTGGTGCCTAACACTTGCCCTGTTCTGCCACTGCGAAGTGCGGGGGGGAGGGTAACAAGACAGCCCTTCAAAGCCCTTCAATTTTTAGGGCTACTTTATTTTAATGGACACATGATACAGTACACAGTTATGAAATAGAGTGGTATGATATAGTGTCTGAATGCTTGTGTTACATAGTGATCAAACTAGAGCAATTACTATATCCATCAACACTTATTTGACAAGCTGGGTCTTTGAATCAAAGTGTCCTTTATAATCTGTCAAGATAGGAAAAATTAAAGCAGTGAGTATATTTGCTTAGCAGGGAAAAAGTCAGCTTATTTACACTGAAATAAATTTAAAGCTTTTCCTTTAAGGAAGCTCTGTAGATTACATCACATATTAAATATATCTTACTGACTGTTTCTGTATCACCCAATGTGGTTCTTTTCCACATGAGAAAAACCTGGCCTCCTGGATTTGGTTTGTAAAATTCTTTCAGAGGGTTTTCTTTTCTAGTATAAATTAATCTGACCTTTTGGAACTTATAGGTCACAAGTTTCACTTCAGACTTATTTCCTCGACATTATTTTATTTAAATATAAATACCTCTCTCTGAAATCCGTATTTGAAGTTGGCTCACTCTGTACTCGGCTCACGCATGCCTCACTCTAAATCAAGCACTTGTACACAGATTTAAAGGTAGTAACTAAAGAATTCTGGCTTATTTTCGTGCCCTAAATATGGAAGACAGCGTTAATCAACCCAAGCTCTGCCCCATCAAGACGGTAAACTACTTGACTTTAGAGTGCTTTTGTTTGTCCAAGGCACTATCAATCATCTGGAGGTGGTGGACAGGACGAAATCAATTTGTCATCCATGGATAAATGGAACAGCTAATAAACAGAGAATATATTGATACCTTTTCTTTTCAGATCCTTTTTCTTCATTTTGAAGCTTTAATGAAAAGATACTTTACAGTGAAAGGCTCTGACATTCTCCCAAGCTCTGTTACAGAACAATACAATTTTATCTATAAAACTATTTTGTGAAGCAATGAAATTTTGAATTAAAACAAATAAACATGACCAGCCCCAAGGATAAGAGATAATGTACAACTTTTTTTGTAGACAGGCCCTAGTAGTACTTCCCATGGAGAGGTATGTCAACAGTCTGGCCCAGATTTAACTCTTGGGGGATGGCCCCTTCCTCCCATTTCCTTGTTAGCTTAAACTAGAAGGTGCATGATAGAAGGACAGGCCAGATGGGAGCACTCATCTTTTCCATGAGCATCAGGAATGTGTTAGCACATTCCTATTGTGTTCAAGCAGATTGGTGTTAAATCCCTAGTGAGTGGTCACATTTCTGGTAAGTTACTAGCATTGTGCTTTTTATCAGTTCAGGTTTGCTCCCCTTACTCTGAGTGTGAGCAGTACTGGCTTAGCATGATCTTTTGTACCTGCAGTCATTCTTCATGTTAATTTTTAAGAAGGAATGACCAAAATGTCATGTCCCCAGAGCATTGCTAGGGGATACTCTCTTCTGGGAGGCCCGACAATTGCTGGTGATTTTAAAAAAGCTGGGATTGCCTAGGACTGGAAAACACACGGGCTGGACTAAGCCAGAAGGTCTTTAATCATTTCCTTGGGGGCCTTTGTTCTTCTGGAGGCTCTCTTGGTTACAAGAAACAGACATGCACTTAAATTGCCTCACGTGAAGGGAGATTTATTCCAAGTTTTTGTGTGGGAGAAGCTGAATGACCAGCTTCACTAAGAGCAGTGCTGAACTGCAGCATGGTCCTGGCATATCTGTTTCTGAATCTGCTGCTCTAGCCTTGTTCTTCCCTGACTCTCCTAACGGGCTTCCTCTCTGTGTCTGGAGTCACTGCTTCCTCATAAATCTAGCATAAACTTAGCCCATAACGGCCACTCAGCTCTGTTAACCACCACCAACCTGATGAACTGGCCCCAGCTAAATAATTCAGTGGCTGGTTACTCCAGTCCTCAGTTCTGTAGAGAGGACCTGGGGACAAGTTATTGTCCCAAGACTGACCGTAATATCAGACATACGCAAGTGCAGTGTTTTATCTGTATGGGAGTCGGGACCCTATCAGTTTAATTAGCTGTGGTCAGAAGTTGCTGAATCAGACTTCAGCAATCAAAGTTGTCCTCCGTGGTCTGTTTGTATACTGGTTCTTCTGTTACCCGTGAAGGTACGAGAAAATGATCAGTAACCTAGAATTAGAATCACAAGAATTTCCTTCACTTACTTGGGGTGTTGAAGCAATACAGTGGCCATTTCCAAAGCTGGCTCCAGATGGCTAATAACAACATTAACGTTTAGGAATTTTATCTGTGGCATTTAAGATTTACATTTATCTTTTTCCATTTCCTTTGACAGTAATAAAATAATGTCAGGAGTACTTAATTTTCCTATAATTATCACTATTCACTATTTCATGATTGAATGATCTGGAATATTCTCTGTCATCCAAAAGTGAGATGAGAATAAAATTAAAGGCCCCTTTCCATTCTGCTATGCACTCTAAAAATGATCAGATAATATCACAGTGAACTACAGGCTTTGAGGCTGATAGACCAACTTACATAAATCTGTACCTCCTGTTTCTCCACCCTTTCAATTCATGAGATATATTGTAAGCATTATCTTGGGATCAGACCTGTACTTGGATTAAATTATTAATCCATGTGCAGATATTTTTCTGAGGTGGGGATGATAAAGGTTAAAATCCTTAGGGTACAAGAATGCTTCGGAAATCCATTGCCACTTTTTGTCTTGTGTTATTTGTGGGGTCCAGAAGTCAGGACCCTCGATCTTCCTTTAAAATGTGGACAGTTCTCTTTTACTGACAGACCAGGCTCTGGGATTCACCTGCCTCTGCATCCACTGGTGTTAGGGTTCCAGACAGGTGACACCAGATCTGACGTTTTGTATGTAAGCTGAGGATCTGCACTTAGGTAGCCATGCATGCAGAGCAAGACCTCTGTCCACTGAGACATGTCACTAGGCTCCTATAAGGCTTTTACTGAGCATGAAGTAAGACCATACTTCAATCTATTCCTCTAGCCACTTCAGTTCCCATGCAGGCATTGTAGGACTGTGAGTACAGACACCAATTTAGCACTCCAGTAGAGATAAGGCAAGAGTTCTTAGAGATAAAAATCGGCCAGGATGACTGAGGGGCTGAGACCCTGCACTGAGTGGAGCTTGTTCTGTCTCTGTGGATAAACTCTCCTTTGAGAAATTCACCCAGTTTCTATCTAGGATTCAGATCCCTCATCTGCAAAATAGGAATCAATTTCTTCTCATAGCCTCTAAGGAGCATTGGAAAATTTGCTTATTAATAATGTGAAGAATTCTTGGAACTTGTAAATATTTCCCAAGAAGAGCTGGTATCTTTCCTCTTGCTATAAGATTGGAGGAAGTATGCAGCATCTCTTCTGCTCATCTGTAATTTAGTCAGCTTGTGTACATACTGCATTGCATTAAACGCTGAACTCTGATCCGCATGTTTAAACATATTAAATACAAAATATGAGTAGTGTAAATTGTATGAAACACTTTTGTCTCCCGCTTGGAGGCTCAGCAATGCAGGGTCACCACCAACATTACACAGACTCTGCTAAAAGTAAGTGGAAGTCTTTCAGATAGTCATTGGCAAACGGTGCTGCAGCGGAGGCAGCAGAAGCCCATTGCGGAGGATTTATTACTGGGCCAAGGAAAGCTGAGGGTGGGTAAGGGCTGAAAGGAGTTGTTTATTTTATTTGCACATTAACTTTTATAATGCTGTTCCTCTATAGAACACAAAAAGGCTTCACAGATAAGGGACTCCAGTTTGAAACTTTTCATCCCCACCATAGCTTTGCCAATGTTTGCTGCCATAAAAGAGCATCGCTTTCTCTCCCATCAGACACAGTTCTGAGACAGGCCAGTTCTCCATTCATGTTTTGGGGAGGGAGGACATCAATCTTTGACTTCCGGGATCTTGGTTTACACATTGGTTATTATTATTATTATTATTATTATTATTATTACAATAAAAATATACGTCTGCCTGATGGGGCTACCCTAGTCACACAGTGCCACAGAGGAACTGTGGGATCATCACCTCACAGGGTCCAGCCGCAGTGCTGTTGGTTTTATCTCACATCTTTAGTTTGTGGGTGACAAGTGCTTTTCAGCACAAGCAAAAAGTCTCATGGGGATGTTGACAGGAGCTAGGTGTGTTCATAGGTCTTACAAGCTGTGCACACGATTGGGTGCTGTGTTAGTCCCATAAGGTGTGCACAGGAGCCGAGTGGACATATAAATCCTATGTGGGCAGAAGTTGGATGAATATATAGGAGCAGGGTGAACGTGTTGGTCTGATGGGATGGACGATGAATAGCAGTTGGATAAGTATGTAGGTCCCATAGGATATGGACAGGCCCTGAGTGAGTCTGTAGGTCCTATAGGATTTAAAGCTCTATCAACTATCTATGTCATATGCTCTGTTTGGGCTGAGACTATTTTGATTTGTTTTTAATTTTTGAAAAGAATTGCCATGATTTCCCAAAGTCTTTAATAGTTTTTTTCATAGGAAAAGTTGAAAAAAAAAAGTAAAATAAACTCTTTGAATAACAGTAGAAACTACTGACAAGGTAAGTTTGAAGATGATCATGTTTTGTTTGGTTTCAGTTTTCAAAAGCTCTAAGTGGACATAGAGAAACTTAGCAGCTCTACTTATCAGCAACTCTTCTGTATTCTGAGTAGGGAAGATTTATGGCATCCACAAGGGGCTAGGGCCACATAACCCAGTGTGAGCTTACAAGGCGCTAGCTCTGCAATGCCAAGGGAATTTTGGAAATGATTCTCCTTTGCTGACAGTACCCTCATTACTGATTGTGTAGAGTCATTTATCAGGCATTTCTTAAAATAAACCGTTCATTTATACTAATAGGACTTGGCAGCAAGAGAAAGTTGGCAGGACTTGGAGTTCCTAGTGTGCCCTCCCTTTTTAAAATTGTGTTGCCTTAAAAAAATTTAAAACACCAACATTGAGGAGTGTTAAACGTTTTGAGGAAACAATTTTCAGAGACCAGCGTGGAGTTCATTAAAGCAGAAAGAATAGCATTATAAATCTTCAAAATGGTAGAAAGGAAATATTTTCAGTGATGCTCACCAAAGGACAAAGTCAGTACACGGTCACTGACTTTGCCATTTTGCATTCTTCAGGCATTGGGGCTCCTCTGGTTGATAAGTTTCTTTCCTATTTTTGGCATCATATGAGCTTTTGAAGAAAGCTAGCTCACTTCTCCATGTGGTGTTTATTCTCCTTCTCCTTGAAGGCTGTATCAGCTTGCTGCTTCTCTTAGTTACACACACGATGTGCTGTTTCTATACAGCCAAGATAATTCTCAAGGCTTTCTTAGCTCTGTGCTCTTAGCCTTGAGATTCTGATACCAAATTTTCATCTCACATTTCCTTGTGATTAAAGGGATATTACAAGAATTGATCACCTTTTCCCCTAAAATAAAATGATACCTCTGGAACTCATAATAAAACTTAAGTAGCAATTGAAGCTTTTGACTTAGGGAAAGTTTGTCTGACTCTGGAAATAAAGGCCAGAGAACTAGACTCTTGACGAATGTTCAAGTGTGTCTTTGCAGGTGTGCATGCAAATGCTTATTGACCCCGACGAGTATGTACATAGACACCTTTGTAATACACCATATATGGATATGCTTTTACGTAATAGAGGTGCATAGACTACAGTGTTTATTGAGATCCAGACATCAGTAGGTTGCAGGACTTCAGACCACACAGAAATGAGGCATGCCTCCCTCTGAGGGTAAATGAAGTTCTTTGCAATTGCAGAGGTCTGCTGATAGATGGCACTAAAGGGTACCATGTGCTGGGAGAACTTACAGTGAAGGATTGGCAGTGCTTTCCTACCCTTGAATTAGTGACTGAATTACTCCTCAGACTACTCGCTTAGGTGCTATTGAGTAAATGGTAGTTATTCTCTTAATGTCTTCTCTGTAAGTCCCTTACAGCTTGTTATGTGTGGAAAATTTATCCTGTAGTAGTTAATTTTTTGTCATTTATATTTAATATATTTAAATTTTGGTAGGTATAGATATAGCAACAAGTTAGTTAATAATAATACTATTGTATTAAGAATATTAATATTAAGAATGTATTAAGAATAATACTTATTTTAGGGTGTTAAGAGTATAAGTAATTTTGCCCTTTGTTTTCCATGAATATCTCCCTAAAATTTATAATATTACCTTAATATTTAAAAAATGGTTTTAAAATCTTCAGGAGAGAAAAGGTACATCCTTTTTTTTGAAGTATTAGTAAATGTTATTTTTTTCCATTTTTATTTCTTCATATATATAGTGAATAAGAAATTTATAGTGAGGTTATGTTCTCTATATTCTTCCTCTAATTCTGTATTTATATTTAATTGTTCCTGATGAAGAGCATGCCAGCATCTTTAATTCTGTAGTGGGTTGTCTTGTTACTGCCGAAGCCGGCATTTTCGTCATGCTTCTTTTCTTTTTACTTGGAGGCTCTGTATTAAGACACGTGTTTGCAGAAAACTGGTAATATTGTCTTTGTTCAGATTGTTTTCAGTGGTCTGTGGTAAGGAAGTGTGCAGTAAATGGATATGCTTTCTAAATTCCCTTTTCATTCTAACCAAGGGTTTCTACAAAACCTTCTACAGATCTCTCCCTGCTGCTCCCAACTGAGGCCATTGCCCTTAGCTCCTAAATGAATGGCTATCCCTAGACAAATCTGAGGGCAGTGTGTATTTGAGCTGTCAAGTGGGTTCATTGAATGTAAGATTGATAACAGTCCAATCAAGAAAAGTAACAAAAGCAGATGAGCAAAAGAACATTGCCCTAGTTTGCTTTCTGTCGCTGTCATAAAACACTGACCAAAGGCAACTTGGAAAGACTTTATTTCAATTTATATTTCTGTGTCATAATCCTTCATTGAGAAAAGTCAGAGTAGGAACTCATGGAGGAACTGAAGCAGAAACCAGGGAGGCATGCTGTCTACTGAGTCACTCTGTGGTTTGCTCTCAGCGTTTTTATACGGCCCAAGTCCACCTGCATAGGGCAAATTCTGCCCATACTGGGCATCAACCATCAATCAACCTCTCTCAGACATGACCTCAGGCATAATTCTTCACTTGGAGTTCTCTTTTTCCAAGTAACTAGGTTATATCAGTAACAGTAAAAACTAATGAGGACAGGAATTCTTGTCAAAGCCAAGGAAGTAAAGTGGTTCACTGGGTGTCACTTCTTTACTCTTTACGACTTACTGCCATAAAAATGGCATGGTTGTGTTTAGCCAAAGTAATGAGGAAATAGAAGAACACATTATTACTCTGGTAGAATCTTTTAAAACAATATTTTAGGATGTCCAACAAATAGTGTGTTAGCATTTCTACACCCATGTTCCCTTTTTTTTTCTTTTTTTATGTCTTTCTGGAAATGAGACTCCAACTGAGTAGGAATAAATGTGAAGACAACTTTTGGATAACTTCCTATTTGAGTCCTGTGAGTTTGAGGAGGAACTGAGATTCATCTTATTCTACAGAAAAAAAAGTGTGTTTAAAACATGAGTTTTCCCTTAGTTTCAATGATATAGATATCTAGACAGAAACTGGGGTAGATTCTGGGTCTTTTGTTAAAAATGACATGGGAGCTGCTTTCACTTTCTGAGCCTTGTAATAACCACTGTGAGCAAGGTGGCACTGGGCTACCTGCACGCTGGTAACTGGTGTGTGAGCATGATGGCACTGGGCTACCTTGACACTGATACCCAATGTGTACATGATGGCACTGGACTACCTTGACACTGATAACAGTGTGAGCAAGATGACACTGAGCTACCTTGCTGGTGGAATATAGTAACTTCTTACACATAATCTCAAATGAAGCGACAGAAATTTCCAAGTCTGTTGCACGAGGAGGGTGGCCCTTTGTTTGTCCCGGCCGTGGGGGGGGTAGCTTACACCCGAAATAACCACATAGAAATTGTATTAATTAAATCACTGCCTGGCCCATTATCTCTAGCCTCTTATTGACTAACTCTTACATTTTGATTTAACCCATTTCTATTAATCTGTATATCACCATGAGATCGTGGTTTACCGGGAAAGATTCAGCATGTCTGATTCTGGCGCTTTTCTGTTTTCTTTTCCCCAGAATTCAGTTCTGTCTTCTCCGCCTACCTAAGTTCCACCCTATCCACTAGGCCAAGGCAGTTTCTTTATTCATTATCCAATGAAAGCAACACACAAACAGAAGGAACTCCTACATCACAAGTCCTGTAGTCAAGCTATCGTCTAGAGGCCCAGAAGGCTTTTCTCAGTCAACTGAACTGTGTGTAGTATTCTCCTTACTTCTCTTTAGTTTTGCTCTACTGCTTAGCAAAAAGACTTCTCAACATGTAAGCCCAATTCTGCTAAACTGATGAAGAAAACACATGATGGGGGCCAGCAAGATGATACAGCAAGTAAGAGCACTTGCTTTGCAAAGTGTGGCGACCTTAGCTTGGTCTCATGGTGGAAGGAGAGAACTGACTTCTGAAAGTCATCCTAGTACTACAGCCAACACACACACACACACACACACACACACACACAGAGAGAGAGAGAGAGAGAGAGAGAGAGAGAGAGAGAAGAGAGATACCTCCA
>NW_004949100.1:24063460-24152354 GCF_000317375.1 Microtus ochrogaster | reverse complement strand
TGTTTTTGCTATTGGCATTTGACTTTTGTGGTACTGAGGAATGAACTCAGGACTTCACATACACCAGTTCAGCATTCTACAACTAACCTACACCTTCAGCTTCCACTTAGCCCTGAAGTTATGAGATCTTTTAGTTATCCGGACTTTGATTTACTTCCATTGGAAGTTGGAGGCACTGGTAAAGTTTTATGCCTTGAGTATGACCCCTGCACCCACAGCAAACCCACATAAAACTATTTTGTACTCCAAATCAACTGGACTATGAGCTAATAAAAGGCAGCAATGGACAATCCATCATATTTTATCTTTCAGTGTTGAGCCTGGATGTATGATTCATTAAATGCTTATTCAATAAGTATGCAATGAATTCGGATGTGGAGAAAGCTTTTTGAAGTATCTGGGTATTTCTATCCTTGCCTTTGTACATTCTTCAAAGACCTAGTATGGCCTTCTGGTTGGTTGGTTTCCACAGGACAGTTGGAACCTGGCTTCAGAGCAAACACAAGCAGGTAGTTTGGAACAGGTGTGGGGGAAGGGCGGTTTCAGAACTTTGTCAAAGCTTAGTTCTGCTCCACTCATCGGAGTGCCTTTGTAGTCAAGGAAGGCTTAAGTTCTTCTCATGGAGTTCCCCTTTGACAGGGCTAATTGCATTCTTTTCATTCTCATTTTTAGTGCTTCAAGTGGACCATTCAGAACTGCTGAGGTCACCCTCTTCTGGTAGTTATTTTGAACACTTTTGTATCATTAAAATCCTACATCACTTGGGATTGCATTCAGAGGATGAGAGTCACTTACTCCTGGAAGGGACTCTTGTGGGCTAATCCCCTATTAATACGCTCAGAATTCTACATCTCTTGAACTAGCAAGTGCGCCCTTTCTTCGACCCCTGTATAGCTCATCTTTTCTGTATGAGGAGCTGGGGAAGAAAATACATGTAAAACAATTATAAGATGAAAATGACTTAAAGTGTCTTTGATAAGAGCTTTGCTGCATCATTAGACTTGGCCAGAGTATACACAAGTAGTATGCAAGTTGGAGAAGCTGGAAAAACCAACACTGATTGACGTGCTAGCACCCAGCCTTTGAACTTGTGTGTTTGTTACCTGAAACCAGTCATTTAGGCACACAGAGACTTTGTTCCTTCACTGTCATAGGAATAATGAATAGGTTTGTGTATTGTAAAAAGTAAACTCAACCAACATCTATGCCCACAGGATCCAACAAATATAATACTATATGTAATATTTGGGTAACAAAATATTCTTGTAAAAATCAATTAAGAGATATTTCCATTCTGAGTATGGTCAGCAGCCACATAGTTTTAGTAAATCATATCTATTATAAATTCTGCTATCACAAATTTTCTTCTATAGAAATGCTACCCATTTATCCCTAAGAAAAAACATATCCTGTTAGATACAGTCCTCTTTAAAAAGAAGGTTCTGTCTAGATGGACTTGGGATGACTACCTACTTTTCTCACTAATCTATTTTAGGTGAAGTCACCATGACTGAATTATAATAATCCAACAATTCTGATAGTGGGGCTGTCTTCCTTTCCTTCACACCCCAATCCCGACATTATCTTCAGTAGAAGTAGATATCCTAAATCCCATTAGACGAATCTTAGTTCCAGCTGGAGAACATAAATTTCTTTTTTTAATTTCATTAAACTAAATAGCAATGATAATTTAAGGTCAATCCAGAAACGTCCTCCAAGACTTGCTTGTTAGTAACAAGAAATATTCACGCACCTATAAGCATTTTTTTCCTTTATTTGTAGCATGTTATCAGTATTTCCAAAGTAGCAGAATAACCCAAAGAAAAATAGTTACAGGACTCAAAAGAAAAATGAAACAATCTCTAAATCAATGGGCTTCATGAATGAAAAGTTACAATTGTGTTGCGATTTAGCAAAATCACTAGGTATCCATCTTCAATTTGGATTTTTAGAATCCGAGTTTACATGATACCTTGAATTGGAAACTGGAGCCTGCTATCTCCAGCAATCATAATGACAACAATATGCAGAGCCTGCACTCCAAGGGAAGGACTCAGTGAGTGACAGAATGAAGAAGCCACTACTAAGGAAGGTGTGAATGGTTGTTTTCTGTGCAATACGTGTTATAGAATGTTCTTCCTTGCGTGTGTTCAATATCACATTTGATTAACAAAGAGAAATGATATCTAAGCTATTAGGTCGGCCTTTTAAGTTATTCAGCAATCATTAACCTGGCAATCATTTCTGGCTTTAACTATAACGATGGTAATAATAGGGAAAGATATTCATGGGCTAGAAATTCAAATGGCACGCATTAGCAGAAACAACTCTGAATTGTTTTGCTGATTGTATTGCTGTTTACCACACAAATAAATGAAACAGCCTCAAGAAGCAATTCTGTGTGGAAATACTTGTATTTGTTAATTTTCTCATTATCATGATCAAATACCTGACAAAAGAAGCTTAAGGAAGAGTTTGTTTTGACTCACAGATTGAGGATGCTGCCCCTGACAATGGAGAGGGGGCCCAGTAGGAATGTGAGGGGCTGGTCACACGGTATCCTCCGTCAGGAAACAGAAAGATGGATGCTGGTACACAGTTCACTTTTTCATTTTAATAAGATTTGCCAACCACATTCAGCCTGGATCTTCTTTCTTTAGTTAAACCTTTTTAGAAATGCCTTCATGCACACTGAGACGTATTTGCTTGCTGGTTCAAATCTAATTGAGGTGACGATAGCCAAGAAAAAAAAATCCTATAATAAATGAAGCTCAAATCAGAGTTCATATGGCCAGGTGTACAAAGCAGAACATGAAATATTCTAATGATGAGCCTTCATCAAAAATACAGGCTGCTGCTGACAGCTTTGGAACAGTTTCTGACGTTGTCTCCTGAAGTGGGAGTTAGCCCTGTGTTTTGGATCATTATGAATGCCAATGGGATCCCAGGGAAGGTACTGGGGGCGCAGAATAGCAATCATTTATTATCATGAAGTCCATATAAATCAGAATTTCAGTGTCCAGCATGAGGGTACCAGTGCATATAAGCTGATACCAGCTGATGTGTAGCAAATGGATTGTTAGTAAGCGTTTGATTCATTCCGGTAAATTATGTAAATCTGATCTATTTAAAATCCAGAATAGCCATGTTCAGAATTGATTTATGAGCTCAGCACAGGTACAAAGAAGAGAATGCTTAATAACACATAGCATCAAAGTCCTCAGCTGTCTGGAAAGACTTCCAATTCTGGTTATAGGAGGACTGCTTGGGAAACTGCAAACCGCCCATAAAGAACAATAAGAATAATGCATAGAATTTTTTTTGAAGTTTCAAACTAATAAAAAACCAGTAATAAATCTGAGCTGTGAGGTTGGTGGCATTATCCTCCAAAGAAGGACAATCACCTGAAACAGGCCCCGTGTACTCCATCTCTTGTTCAACCAAACTTGACCATTACTATTCCTTGGTATCTCCTGAAAAACAGTGGCTTAACATTTACATCAGCTTTTACCAATTTTGAGTTGAGAGACTCTAAAAGTAACCAGAATATTAGGTGGCCTAGAGCTCATATAAAAGTGTGTATTAGAAGTTAAAATGAGAAAACAGAAAGATTAGGAGAAATTGGGTCAGTAAAGATCCAAGAGTTGGGCTGGAGAGATGGCTCAGTGGTTAAGAGCACTGCCTCCTCTTCCAAAGGTCCTGAGTTCAACTCCCGGCAACCACATGGTAGCTCACAACCATCTGTAATAAGGTCTGGTGCCCTCTTCTGGCCTGCAGACATACAGGCAGAATATTGCGTACATAATGAATGAATGAATAAATAAATAAATATTTTAAAAAAAAGATCCAAGAGTCAGCATGGCGGTGTGTTCTCTGTTTCTTTTTGTCTCATTTATCCAAAGACAAGTGGGAAAATTAGCAAAAGAAGAATTCCACGACAATAATAAAGAAACTAATTTCAAAAAATGCTGGATCTTTCTAAAATGGACAGAACAGAAAATGTATAGGAACATATAAACAGTAATATACCCTCTTTTAGACACAGGAAAGCACCGTTACTTTCTTACCACACCTTTGTCTACACAGGAAATGCAGGGCCTAGATTTTTAAGACACTAAAATGAGACCTATTGTGTAGCACAAGCCTATGCTGGAGTCATTTCACTAAAGACAAGAGGGTATCGTGAACTTTCATCCTTTCCTGGCAACAATGAGGTCCACGTTTATGGAAAGAGATGGAGAGCAGTGGATCAATAGCTTCCCCACACCATGGTAACAGCATATTCCTAGGCACCCCTGTGGGGACGGTGTCAGAGGAGGCCAAGAAGAAAGCATGGATTCCAGTAGTGTCTCAGACCTCACTCCATCTGCCCTGGCCCTAGATCCTGACAGGCATTCCTCCTCACTAGGAATCAGGGTTGTTTGTCAGAGGCTGGGTGGATAACCCCAATTTGTGCATTGCTCCTGCAGTAAGGAAGAGGACTTATTCCTGCATAAAATATTTGTGAAAATCAGAGAAGCAATGTGGGCTTCCCCAATCACCCTGCAGGAAGCAGTACCCTCTTCCTGTGTCAGTATGTACCCAGCAGAGTTCTGCTAAAATAGAAAAAATAAATACTGTCAAAAGTTTCTTAACACCCAAGGTGTCTTACGTATATTTGAAAAATCACTCTTCATATATTGTGGAGCCAGGAGAACCTCAAGTTTGAAGGACAGAAGACAGCCGATGGATACCACTGAAGAAATGCTCAGATACCTGCATTCTATAACAAAGGCTTTAAAACAGTTGTCCTTTCAGCAAAAGGGTGAAGGAAAACCCAACAAAACGGAATAACAGAAAGAACCAGCAAGCAGTTATGAATGCAAAAAGAAAAAGGAAGACTTGTAAAGAAATCGAGGACATAAAGAAAAATTCTGTAAAGCAGCAAAACATGGACCTATATTTCTGCTTCCTTTGGGTGATCTCTGCATGTATTGAAGAGTCTATCCAAAGTTTAGATGGTTTCTATGTCTGAGAGCCTCTGCAAACTCTTGTCTTATCTGATAGCTCGTCGTCATGGTTAACCATTGTTTTCACCTTTCTGGGCCAAGGGAGACGCACGAATTTACTTCACTCTTCCAGCCAATGGTGTGACATGCTGTTGTGTGACAGGCTCTTCCTGGGCAAACACAACACACTCTCTGCTCACTGTTCTTTGTCTTTACTCTTTGCTCTTTGGAGGCCCACCACCTAGCGTCAAATAAATCACACACCGACACTTATTATTACTTATTAATGCCTGGCCTTAGCTCGGCATATTTCTAGCCAGTGTTTCTTAACTTAAAATCTACCTTTTGCCTGTTTTTTTTTTTTTTTCTTCTGTAATCTTACTTTCAGTCTTACTCCATGGCTGGCCGTGTAGCTGGGTGGATGATCTTTGATTTCTTTTGCTTCCTGATTGCTCTTTTTTTTCCTTTTATTTATACTCTCTGCCTGCCAGCCCTTTCTATACTTACTCCTGCTTTACTATTGGCTGTTCACCTCTTAATTAGATCAGTCAGTCAATCAGGAGGTTTAGAAAGGCAAAGTAACACAGCTTCACAGAGTTAAACAAATGCAACATAAAAGAATGCATCACGTCTTTGCATCGTTATGATAAATGTTCACCTCATGAACAAATGTAACACATCTAAAAACTGAGATGGCCAACAGCATTGGCAGTAGAGCACTGGTTGAATGGCAGAGCTGGTGCAGAGCCATGGTGAAGGAGGGTACCCTAGGTGAGTGTGGGCATGGAGCTAGGAGCTGGACCTCAGCTGGCCACATCCAATTACCTCAGCTGTGGCCTTTGACATTGGCCTCTAGTTCCACTTCAGGTTTTCCACTTCACTATTCTCCAGTGAGGCTGGGCCTGCAGCCTCCCCAACCTGCTCTTGAGCCCTGAAGCCTGCCTGGTACTGGCAGGCTAGAGCTGGCCAGTCAAGCTTGATAAAATCTGGGCTTGCCCTGATGTGTCCAAAGTTGCCACTAAAGTAGTGTAACTGCTGCTTGCTTAGCCAATCGCGTTTGCTGGAGATGACCTACCTGTCCTTGGAATTCCCATACTGGTGTATAAAGGAACCTGTGAATTTCTCTCCAGGTTGCTGCCCTTTTGTTGTGTGACTGGCCTCTGCATGATGGAATTTGCTATCTAGAAATAAACACTCTTGAAGATTACATGTGTGAGCGGTGGTCTTTGTGGAGTGGTCTGCGGACCGACCCTAACAAAAAAAATATTCCACAGAAACTCACCCCAGATGTGGAGATCATGACAGCTCAAGTTACAGATACCTCCAAAAATCAACTTGATTCATCAATTAGTCTCATTGGGGTTACTTAAGAAGAAAGTGGTTGGAAGGTTATTTAATGGAGCAGAAATGACTCAAAGATAGCTGTATCACCAAAGTCCACGAGTGAAAGTCAAAAAATCTAAGACCCTCTAGTACTCTGAACAGCCAGCAGGCAAGTCAACAGACTGAAGAGTGTCCTTCTCAGGTAGCTCAGTTCGTCTGAACCTCTTCTAGGCAGTTCTGCTGGTCTCTGCTTTGTTCTGGATACTTAATTGGCCTAGGCCTTCTTTGCAGCATCACTGATTTTAGAATGACTCTCAGCAGTCTTTTCTGTTTACTCCTGGGGAGGGAGGGACCTAGTGAATCTTGTTAGTTTCAGTTACTTCCTAAAGGATTTTGGGTTGTTTACTTTGTTTCAAGGAACTTCCTTGCAGTTTGAAATGTTTCAATTTTAGAGAAAACTACAATAAAAAAATATCAGAGAAAACTCCTGAGTTCTTTCTGGAAACACTGAGAAACAAATCCTGACATTCAGCTTGATATGCTCAGTTATTAAAACATAAGTTGCAGCATGGCTTGAGGTGAGACTAGAAACAGGAATGAAGATTTGAGGAAAGTTAGAATTGTATTATGATTTCATTACCTGGATTGATCCTGACTTTTCCTTTTAGTTAGATTTACTTTTTAATTTTATTCCATTTTACCTATTTGCCTGTTTTAAAGTTCACTTAATACATATTTCTGGCATATATTGTAATATTCCAGTGTATGCCTCTGATACATAATAATTTGATCAGAATCTTTGGCAGTTCTATCACCTCAAATAGTTTTCACTCAAATTCAAATTGTCTCCTGAAGTACGATTAATAAAAACTGAGAGAGAGAGAAATTGGGATTCAACCTGAAGGTCAGAAAAACAAAATAGCCAGTTGCTGGCTCTTACCTCTACTTCAGTCCAAAATAGCTATCCTGCCTCCAGGAATCTCAGAATAAGACCATGTCTGAGAACTATTTCCTCCCTTTTCATAATTTTCTCTTGGACTGGGATTACCACTGGAATTAAAGGCATGCACCATCTGGTTTCTATGGCAACTAATGTGGCTACTGGGATTAAAGGTGTGTGTTACCGCTGCCTGGACTGTAAGACTGACCAGTGGGGCTATTTTACTATCTGATCCTCTGTCAAGCTTTATTTATTAAAATACAAATGAATTGCCACTGCATTCTCTATAGCATTTTTGAAATACACAAGTGGATATTGTTAGTCATGTTCTGCTATGCTATGAACATTAGAAGTTATTCCGCCTTTACAGATGCACCTTCACCTAATAATTCATTTATAATCCCAGGACAAATACAACAGTGTAGACATTCTAAAAGACATAAGATTGTTTTTATTGTGGTAAAATCAGTTAACAGGAGACTCTCTCTTTTAAAGATTTATTTTGTGTGTATGGGTGTTTTGTTCGCATGTATGTCTGTGTATCACATGTGGCAATGCCCTCAGAGATCAGCAGAAAGCATTGAATTCCCTTGAACTGGTGTGGTTCTGAGCTGCCATGCAGGTGCAGAGAATCAAACTGGGGTTTTCCAGAGGAGCAGTCAGTGCTCTTAACCACTGAGTAGTCTCTCCAGGCTGGGTATTTTCTCTCAACAAACTATGCAGGTGATTCATTCTTGCTAACTATAGGAACATCATCCAACTTCTCATAGTTCAACATAAACATTATATATGCTAGTTAACAAGTCCTTCTTCCCCTTTAGCACTTACTAATCATCATTCTACCATCTGATAGGTCAGGAGAATGGTCATGCAGGACAGCAGTTTGTAATTGATTTATTTTGCCAAACATAATTTCTTCAAGGTTAATCCATGTGGCATGGATTTCCAAATCCATTCAAATAACAGCACAGGGTATTCTACAGTAATTTCCAACTGTTTATATGAATCACATTTCTCTACCCATCAATCCATCACTGGACCATGGTTTTTGCATCTTAGCTATTATATATAGTACTGTAATAAGCACCATGTGACTTAAAACTTTTGAAGATCTTGATTTCAATTCTGTCATCTACGCAAATATGTTTGCTACACCATAAGGTAGATTTTGAGTTAGAGTTTTAAATTAGGCCATGAAATTCAGCAAATGACTAGTATATAACACAATTCTATTAATTAAATCTTGAAAGGGCCTGGCTTTGTCTACACCTAAAGACGGAAGGTCTTTTCTTTAGACTCACGAAAGTTTAGTCTCTTGTTCTGAGAAGACCCAGGGCCTGGGGAATAGGAGCTTTGGAAGTGAAGCTTGGGTTAGGAGTGAACTAGACTATAACCATTAAAGACCCACCCGTGTGACCCACCTCCGCCAGTCATCCTCCCACACCACACACTCTTAGACAGCAGCACCAGCCAGGAAACTCATCAAGCATGAGCCCCCGAGGGGCATCACACATCTACAGCATAACAGAACTTATTACCTTTTACAGCACTGAATTGCATTTATACTAATCACCCCATCCAGTGCTCATAAAATGTATGCTATATAAAATCCTATGGCTATGATTTCTACTTCTGATAAATGTGTAACTAAGGAATCTCAGAAGTGGCAGGAAATTTGTGCAGGTTCTCTTGATTATTAAATGTAAGGAGGGATGGCTTCTCCCAAGAGCTGCCTTCATGATGACATAGTGTGTATGCGTGTGTGTGAGAGAGAGAGAAAGGGAGAGAGAGAAAATAACATAATGTGTCAAAAAGTATAATTTTTCATTAATCGATTTTCACTGCTAAAGCACATTTTTACAAATTGTATAGTAACTTGAACATCCAAATTTTTAGCAGTGATCGAGTACATAAAGAGAACAGTTTTTTTGAAACGCCCTTTAGATGCTGACTTAACACAATTTGAAGAACAGAACAAACACATGATAGAATAATACTAGGGTAGGTAACAAATTATTTTCAGCAAAAGAACTTACTTTCAATGGCACAGTAACATAAAGCATAATGCTATCATCCCACGTTCACCTATGTCTGTAAACTGGCTTAAATTCTGACCATAGTCACACACACCCAGAAGAAACTGGAGTTATTTCTAATAGTTATTTTAGAAACCCAGCTTGGCTCCTTAATGCTGACTAAATGCTGAGTGACCATTTGAAGTAGAATCCTGATCCATTTCTTCAGACAACTGCTGTGGGTTATTTTTATCTGTAAATAATTAGTTAAAGTAGAGTTTGATGTGGTCCTTTAATTTGCCAGTTTGAGAATATTACAAATGCTTAAGAGGACTTATTTGAGGATTTGAGGTGTAGAAATTTAGTCGAATTTGCTTGCAGATGAAAGTGTAATATATGTCATGCTCCAGGATATCGAGACCCTTAGAGATGTCAAAGACAACACAAAACAGATTTTGCAAAGTTCATTCAAAAAGACCAAACTTAAATTCTCTCTTTTATAAAATAGAAAGTATAATTATCAAATCTTTATTATATTTTGCATAAAGTCATTTTGTTGTTTGCACAAAATATGTCATCTTCCTTTTCAGTGGAAACTACAGAAGTTGTTAGGTTAAAGGTAAGACCATTGGAATAAAGAGAGCCCAACTTACTTGTCTTTGTTCAGTAACTATCACAGAGAGCAAAGTAATTCAAAGTTAAAGAATGTTTTCACTTGCTTGTTTGGTTTACCCAGTTTCTCAGTAAATTTGTTTCCAGAAACCCCACTGAATGATGGGGTTTTAACCAGTTCGGGGGTTGTAGATGTAGCTCAGTGGTTTGAGATCTATAATGATAAATAGGCCAACCTTGTGTGCTTGGAAGAATTCATATTGGTGCACATTTGGATTTTGAGAGAAAGGCAGTTTGAAGAATAAATTTGCTTGATACTGTTTCCATAGGTCCTGGGCAAACAAACAGTAGAATGTTGGCAAGTTTTTCCTTTCACAACCAATGTTTAATAGAGACAGGAGGGAATGAAAAATGAAAATATTATTTCTAAATTTACATTTTGTCTTACCTCAGTCCAAATTCTTATTGCTAGAGCAATCCAAAAATATACTTAAGGCCTTACCTGTCCCGCCACTCTGCTGTTATAAACATTTTACTTAAATGAATTGGTTTGTTTCTGTCAGAGGTTCCCTTTGAAATTAAGCTAGAATACAGGGAATATAGTAACTAATTAGCCTTACACATATCTCTCCTATTTCCTCCTTTTTTCAGGGTTACTTTTCCTGCAGGGATCATGAGCAAAAGTTTGGGACCAGTGCTTCTGACCGCATCTGATTGGCTCAGAGGTGACACAAGATGGATAAATAATGGTGTCACAGAAAATTTGCAATTATACTAGTAAAATCAATTAATCTTTATGCTTCTCTATCTAAATACAAGTCTTGGTGTGTGTATAGGAACAGGTTGTACCCATGGTTAGAATACAAACTAATGGAGTTTATGGGAGTTAGCAGGGTGTTGGAGTTAGCTAAGCCGTTTTATGGAACCAGTATTGTCTCCATGTTTCCCAATTTCATCCAGGTACTCAGGATTCTCTTATAGAAGGCTGTCACAAAACCTGCAAAGAAGGCCTTGTATTAAATATCATTCCTTTCACCAAGAGGAAATTTCAATAGATTTTTCAAATTGCCTTACTTCTCTTTTTCTGATTCCACAGTCACTAGTTCTCTGCCAATTTCTATGAAAAAAATACATGGATAAAATATGTGGCTCCCTCATCCATATAAATAGGTTGATAAAAATTAATAACATCTCTCCTTACAATTATGTTGCCATGTAGTTAACTATAGCAGGAGAATCACCCAGTCATGACAACAAGCATATTTGTGACTTATATGAGAGATACATACATTAAACAATAACATTCTGGTATCTCTAACAGCTATTTTTAAACTTTTTATGCTCTTTTATTATTGGCAATTCTATTAGTCAACTCTCATATGATATATATTATTTGTTGAACATATCCCCTCCCCCAGAGCCTTTTCTCACTGCTCTCTTTTTTTCCTGGGCCTCTTCCTTCTCTCCTTACATCTTTGTTCCTCTAGACTGTTTCACGTCTATTATCATATAATGCATTTCTATATTTTATATCTATATGAAGCGTTTAAATGAAAGATTCCTCTGTTGGGGATTCTAACTCAGAACATCAGATGTAATCTGGTTATTTATAATTTTAAGCACCACTAAACATGTCCATGTTTGGTAAACAGTATCTACAACTCTAACTCTACATACCATTCATAAAGGCTTTTTATTCTGACTTAAAAATATTAAAGGTTTAAATAGGTGCATTAGTATTTTATCCTACAGTACATGTATAATGGCCCTTGCTGAAATCCTGGTTTTATGTATCTCTCTGGGTTTGTAGAGAGGTGTGGCCAAAAAATGGGAGGGAATAGTACATCTTTGATGTGGTAAACAGGCAGGCAGGCTTCTGAGAACCCTCAAGAGTGATGTGTGATGGCTGCATACTCAACTTACCATCATTTTTTTTTCTACTAAGCCCCTTTGTTAGTTAGGCTTTCCCATTTTGCTTTGTTTTCAGAATTATAGAATACTATGTAAAGGGTGAATGGAACACATTTTAGATTAATTTGTACTGTTAATAATCAACTTTCTCTTTGTTATTTCATAGATAATATTTTCTGTGTTCTCCATGATTGAATTTAACCTTTTCATTTGGACTTTGGTTTGAGGTTTTGTGGGTTTTTACTGATCTGTATCTAAATTACTGTTCTTACTGTTTTACTCATAGCATATTTGATTACGTGAGTCTGTGGGTGGTGCGGGAGAATTGTCTGTATTCTGTCAATCAGGTTTTAAATAAATTCTGATTGGCTAGGCAGGAAAACCAGACAGGAAGTAGAAATGGTGTAATGAGAACAGGAGAATTCTGGGGAGGAGGAAGTTCCCACTCTCCTGCCGAGATCACCAAAGCAGCAGGATGTGATCTGCCCCACTGAAAAAAAGTACTGAGCCACATGGATAACATAGATCAGAAAAATGGGTTAATCAAGATGTGAGAGTTAGCCAGTGAGAGGCTAGAGCTAACGGGCCAATCAGCTTATAATTTATGGAGACCTATGTGTGATTTTCCTTGGGACTAAACAGTTGTGGGATACCAGGCAGGACAAAAACCCCAACAAACAAGCAGGCCTGGCCCTTCATGTTACATGCAGTATCCTGCCTTTGGCCAATTCTAGAAATGTTTTGAAATATCAACCTTCTTTTTCTCATCAGAATCTAAACTATATATTTGCTTTAGTGATTTGAAAGAAATAGTTCCCACTGGGAATGGCACCATTAGAAGGTATGGCTTTGTTGGAGTAGGTGTAGCCTTCTTGGAAGAAGTGTGTCATTGTGGGGGTGGGATTTCAGGTCTTCTATGCTCAAGCTACTTCTAGTATGACACTCAGTTTACTTCCTGTTTCCTATGGATCAAGATGTAGAACTCTCAATTCCTTCTCTAGCATCATGTCTGCCTGTATACTACCTGCCATGAAGATAATGCACTAAACCTCTGAAACTGTATGCTATCTGCAACTAAATGTTTTCCTTCATAAGAGTTGCCATAAGCATGGTGTTTCTTCACAGCAATGAAAACCCTAAGACATGTACTTAGCTGCATCACCTCAGTTTTATGTCTTCTTGTTTCTCATTCATAGTTTAAGTCCTTATTTGTGGGATTATTAGTTCAGTATTATAAACCACTATCTTTTCAGGCACATGTTATCTAATATTCAAATTTCCATTGGGTTATTAATATAAAGGTAATGTAATTTTTATAGATTATGAATTATAATAGCTACAAATACTTATATTATTATTATATAACTTTATAATTTTGATTCCCTCTTATTTCATAGTTGATTTGTAAAAAAGTATCTAATCTTATATTTTAGGATTTAATGGTTTTGTTTGCTGGCTTTGCTATCTCCAATTTATAGTAAGATATTTTCAAATATTTGTGTGTATTTGTATGGTATGTATGTATATATATATGTGTGTGTGTGCATGTGTATGTGTGTGTTTGAGAGAGATAGAGAGATATTATACATGTATGTGTATGTGTCTTGTGTGGTTATATATATTGTTTACCTATGTGTATTTATGTATGTGTCTTTGTGTGCATGCTTGTGTGTGTTTATGTCGCTGAATCTCTCTCTTTTTGTGGTGTAAATATTAGATTCCCTGGAACATTATATGTCTTTGGAGTTTAAATTGTAGTATATTAGTTTGTATTTGCATCTTATACTTTATCACTTACTATGCTTTGAGACTGATAACCCGTTAAACTATTTTATTCTAGAGATTTTGTGGCTACCAAAGTGATATTAATACACGATACAAATGTATATGAAGATTGATCTGTGGTCTCAATGGAATTATTTTATTGTTATCCATATAGAGTCAGATTGAGGCAGCACTTTTCATGTTATTGTTCAAGAAATGGATTTTGTTTCATTCTCTTTTCATTTTATAGTGCCTAGCTTTATGGAAGTAGCTCAAACATGACTTCTCACCTAGCTCAATTTTTGAGATACATATTCCTTTCTCATTGTGAGCACTTATTCCTACCTCTGTATATCAAGAAGCATTGGCCCAAATGCTCTAGGGAAGGCTGCTGGCTGAAGAACTCATTTACTTAACAGCTTTTAATATTTCCTGTCTATTGAGTCTTTCTCCCCAAATCACTGCTACCCAAGAATGTTTCCGCAAACATTTTAGTTAATTCATCCATACATACATGTAAAATATCTTTGAAATATAGACTAAGAATTTTAAATGTCTTGGATGAAGAAGGTTCAGTTAGCTAAGCTAACCTATTATATTTCCATAAACAGTGATTCCATGTTCATTTTATAATAAAGAAATTATTTTTCTATTCTTAATTTATGTCATAGATATTTTGAGCAAAGAAAACAAGAATAGGTAAAAACCTTAAATCTCTTCCAATTGTTCATTTTTGATTCCTCAATTGCAAACTTATACCTAGAGAAATTTTTCTAAATGTATGTTCTGTAAGTCACACATTTGTAGTTATGTAGTAGCATAAACTGAGAAATGTTGGCTTAAAAAATACCATATTTCTTCACGGAAGAGATGGCTTAGTGTATGATTTGCTAGAGAGCTTGAGCATCACTGAAAATTGTTGAACACCAGTCAGAAGCCTGATGTTCCTGAGAAGCACATCTTGGGAAGCAAGATAGAAATTAGGGTATCTTTCTTCAGGCTACAGCGGGTGTCAGTAACAGAGCCAAGACTAAAATCCAGTCCCTTTTATGATCACAATGGTACATTTTGTAAAAAGCTGCTTGTGAATCTATTTGCCCCAAATCAAAATGCGCATAATGTCATGTCCTTGCATTGACTAAAAGTAAGCATCTCTCTTGAAAACAACCTAACAGCATGCTCCAGTGATGAGGCTTCAACTTAAAACAACACCTACCTACGATAACCGTGTCTGATTTTTAAGAGGGTCTGTACTCTCCCGTAATCCTAGATGTGGTTGACAGAGAGCAAACTTCCAAGAATAAGCTGTGACAGAAACCTTTGTTAAAAACCATTTTTGGATTCCCACCAGCAGAACGTGCACAGTTTCTGACTGTTGGTGTATTCTTCCTTCTATTACAGAAAATGAACTGTGGGAGCATGGGAAGATGAAGTGCAATGTTATTTACATTTTTGTGCCAAAACATTATGAAGTGAAATAGTCAAACATGCCGAGCCAGTGCAGCATATGAAAATTAATAGGAACATTTTGAATATGTGATCTTTTACTTGAAACAATATAAATGAAAAGGGTTCTGTTGAAGGACTTTCTTGACCTCTTTTAAATGTTTCTTCTTCTTTTCTTAACACTCTCTGTTGTTTATAATAATCCCTTTGGATCTCAGGTCTAAAAATTCTTTCCTTTTAGAATTTCATTCTTTCTGTTTGTCTGTGTACAACAAATACCTTTCAAGGAAGAAAATACAGTGTCTTGAGCCCATTAAGTTAGTTAGTAAAGGATGTCTAATAGCTTTTGAGATAGGACAACAGGGTGAGTATTGGGTTTGGAATTCTAGTGCTGGTGTTTCATTCGGTCATTAGTCAGTGTAAGTGAAGGGGTATGTGTAAAGACATTCAAAGGTGTTAAGAAGTTCCAGGACAGGCTCCAAAAGCCACAGAGAAACCCTGTCTCGAAAAACCAAAAAAAAAAAAAAAAAAAAAAAAAAAAAAAAAAAAAAAAGAATTACCAACTGGAGGCTCAGGAGGGATTCAGGAATTTCTGGGAAATTGCATTATGGGAAGATAAAGCACTTTTTCTGTTGCTGTGATAACATGCCAGGCAAAGGCAGCTTAAGGAAGAATGGGTTCATTTGGCTGACAGTTCCAGGGTACAGTCCATCCAGCCTGGTAGTCCAAGCAGAAGGAGCCTGAAACAGCTTGCCATGTGGCATCCACAATTTGGAAGCTGAGATATAGGGGGGCCTTGAGTACGAGCCTCAGTACTTTCTCAGGGCTCATAATTGGAAGTCTACAGCAGGCGAAGATCTGAGGGTAAAAAATTAGCTCAAGCATGTTATCTTCGCATGTTCTTTATTCTTCATGCGAGTGGAGAAAGCGAAGTAGAAGAGGGCACGGAGAAGAAGAACAGGGGGGACAAGTAGAAGTAACGAGAAGAACAATAAGGAGAAGGAGTAAGGGCTCATCTCCATGAGGTTCCCAGTTTTTACAGAGATAGTTGGAAAGTTCCATATGCAAGGGCAATAATAATATGCATATCAAAATCACAAAGAGGGCAGGTAAAACCTGACAAAACAGTACTCCAGAGCAAGTGGACTGACCCAGGGAAGCCAGTATTTAAGGGGAAGTATCTGACAGGTCCTACCATTAGATAAAGTTACTAAACATTCCTGATTCCTGGATTTACCCATTCTTCTCATCTAATCTCTTTCGTGGTAAACAGCTTTGGGGACTTCCAGATTTGTTTGTTAGCAAAGGTGGGCCATACTGCCTTCCTGCTCAGTGCTTGTATTCTATAGAAATTTCTATGTGGTCTGTTAGCAGGTAATTTTGTGGGATTTGGTCTAAGTAAATTTGAGTGCTAGAACAAAGAGTGAATGCAATTGCTCCAAGGCCTCAAGGTGTGGGGTAATGGAGCAAGGTCATTTGTTGCCTGTGCAGAAGTCACACTGCTGAAGTGTTTTGGGAATGAATCCCATCTTAAAGGGAAGGATTATGGTTTCACAAGGTTTTTACTGACATGACAGTGACTTTTTCAAAAGACAAGTGTTGTCACAGCTCTTCAAAATGGGTTATTCCTTGTGGACGTGAACGTATACACTTCCCGTGGATCTGCCTATTGGTCTGTCAACTGTGCATTCACTGTATAGCCTTGTGGACTCCAACACTGAGGTGGATTAATGAATGCCTAGCTCACTTTTCCCTTTTTATACAATCCAAAATCTCAAAGCAGGGAATGGTACCACCCAGAGAGCAGGTCTTTCCATCAGTTAACCAGATCAAGATGATAGGCATGCCCTGAGGCTAACATAGACACTCTGTTCCAGATATGCCTTGAGGCCTTTTAGTGTGTTGTACATCAGGTGTGGTAGTGTGAATGTATTTAGTCCCCATAAGCTCATAGGGAGTGGCACTATTAGGAGCTGTGGCCCTGTTGGAGGAAGTATGGTTTTGTTGGAGGAGGCTGGCTGGCACTTGCCTTTAATCTAGACCTTGAGGCTGGAGAGCACACCCTAAATCTGAGCCACACCTCCTGTTGGAAGTGTCACTGTGAGGGTGGAATCTGAGGTCTCCTTCTCAAGCTTCTCCTAGTGTGACAATCAGTGGACTTCCCCTTGCCTCTGTGTCAAGGTGTAAGCACGCTCAGCTCTAGCACCACCACATCTGCCTGCATGCCACCATGCTCCCCACCATGACGGACTGAATCTCTGAACTGTAAGAGTCACAATTAAATGTATTTTTTATAAGAGTTGTCATGTTCATGGTGTTTTAACACAGCAATAAAAACCCAAACTAAGACAACCTTATAAAGTTGATAACACTATCTATCCATCAACCACCACACAGGGTAACTTGGTGGTCTTTGCACTAATAAATATATTATGAAGAACTGAAAATAATTAGAAAAAAAGTTAAGAAGAAATTTAGAAAATTTACTTTCTGTTAGATACGAGGTTAATTACTGTACATATATTAGATACCAGGTTAAGTACTGTACATATATTACTTTATTCTGAAATTTGTGTTCCATTGTCTAGGAGGCAGCTTCATTAATCATCCCTGTTTTACAAGTGAAACATAAAGAGAAAAAACAATTGTTTTCAAAAATTTGCATCATAGATAATAGATAATTAATTCAAATCCATTTTTTTACACCACACCCCTAGTTTTAATTCTTAAACTATATTGCTTCTAGAGAAGATGTGGTTATGGTTATATATATCTTTTATATCTTTGTCATTGTGGAGAAGTTTGACTTTGTGCTACAATTCTAAACTAGCAAAGCACTGAGACTCAAAAGTTCCAAGAGTCTTGACATAAAGCAAGTGTTGACAAGAAAGAATATTAGTAAACAGAAGATAGCATTAGCTGAGTGAACCAGGTCCCTGAGGATGAGCCAGGGCACCCAGAAGCTGAGTATCTAAATATCAATGGAGGAAAGACCAGCATAGATAAAAATATGAATAGTGTATTAAAGGTTATCCACAGACTTACTGAAAAAGTATTTTCTGAGATTCAAAACTAGTTTCTCCAACCTACAGCCTGCAGAGTAATGATGGTACTCAATTGTGATAAATTTTTCTATGTTTAGTATGGTAGAGAGGAGACTTGATTATACAAATTCTAGATTATTCAATTCTCTGCATTCTGGAACACACTATGGAACTGGATTTTTCCATTTTAAAGCTGGCCTTTGAAAACAAGAATTAAGTTATAGTGGAAAGTACATATTTCATAGTTACACCTATAATCCTAATTTGAAATACTTGCCTTTGTTTGTAGATAAAACTGCATATTAGGAAGTCCAAATTAGCCTTTTCTTTACATGTTGGAAAACAACAACTCTCTCCATTGTAAATAGTTCAGATATTTATATTTTCTCTCAAGATCTCTTCACCTGCCTCGGTTAACTCTTCTCTGAAACCCTTTCCTCCTTCCTCATTTATTCTCTGGACTAGTGGTCCTCGGAGTCACTGCTGCTTTATGTGCTTCAACTAAGTCCTTGTTTTCTCTTCCCCTGCTTTTTGACCCCCCCCCCCCATTTATCCCCTTTGTCCACACTGCCATGGCTCCATCTACCCATGAACTTTCTCACGTACAGCCTGTAGATTCCCATCTAATTTCACTCTAACCAAACTTACAAGATCATGCTCAACAAAACCTTGGATCCCAAAGTAATGGCAGGGGCAGCTTTGCTTGGAATTGGTTGAACAAGTAGGAAATGCTTGTAGAATTTTAAGCCTTTTTGTGTTTGACTGGTGTCCATAAGATCTTTGACTATAGTTCAAGATTCATATATTCATAGTTTAGAACACAAGGTCTTCATAATCAGGAGTTGGCCTGTCTTTCCTGACTTATAGACTCTCATTGCACACACTCATTCTTTTGATATAGCTTCAGTTTTTTGAAGTGCTGTGTGTGTTTGTGCTATTTTTCTGCTTAAAGTACATAACATACCAATATGCACCAGGAGAGTCCTTCTCCTCCCATAGAATTCGGGTATTTGTCCTTTTGATGGGCTCACCAGATATATACTAATTCTCGATGCTGCCCTATTCTTTTTTTATAAGTATCTTCTATCATTGATTATAATTATCTTGATTATAGGCTTATATTTTACCTATCATTTATGTTCAGTCCTCTAAAAAGTTTAGGTCAAAAAATACTGATGCCAAATAAAAAATTGTGATTAAAAATTATAGCATCAATGACTCTGATCCCTTTGATATATATTCTATTCTGCCATTATATTTTTTCTTTGAAAATTGTAGAGATAAATAAACAAATGATAAATAAAAGATGAATTATTTTTAGTTTCTTAGTGTAGACTGATATGAGAAGATATAAGAATTCTTTGTTCATAGTTATGAAGACAAATCATAATTTGCTTATTAACATAATATTTTAGCAGGTAGCATATCAATTATTTTTAAATGTTTATATTTTGTAAATCATTTTGTAACACCACTTGGGAGACAGAGGCAGTCATTTCTTTGTGAGTTCAAGGCCAGCCTGGTCTACAGAGTTAGTTCCAGGACAGGCAAGGCTACAAAGAGATACCCTGTCTCAAAAAACCAAATAACTAATAATAATAATAATAATAATTGTGTGAGATAAAATATAACTCCAGGTGTTAGCTTAATAAACATAATAATTTGTGAATCTTAGTTACAAGCTAAACTACTCAAATGATATTAGGAACAGTGATCAAGAGTATTGCCTTAGACACAAAAGTATTAAATAGCTTTTTGTAGCTAACAGACTTGAAAAAATCTCTATAGTCACCTCATGGGAAGGAACTTCTACCAGGAAGGACAAATGATAGGTTCCAAGAGAATCCAGTAAGATTTAGAATACCTGAATGCTGTCAGAGTTGAGCTGTGTTTCCCATGAAGAGAGTACTGGTACAACCATGCCGTTTAGTGTACAATGAAGTTATTTACTTCCCTAGAGCTGGAATGCCTTATTTATGTAAACATTCCAAACAGACCTAAAAGAAACAAAACAAACGAACAAAAACAAAAGTAAGCAAAAAAGACCAATGTCAAAAGAGAGAGAGAGAGAGAGAGAGAGAGAGAGAGAGAGAGAGAGAGAGAATGTTGACAATGAAGTAGTCCCACACTAGCTCAAAATGGAATATAATAAAGGAGTCTTTATTTAGGGGTAGACTCACAGATCAACAGTCCTCTGCACAGGGGAGGAACAGGAACCAAATTCAGCAGTCACGAGTGTGCACGGGGTTCTACATCTGTTTGCATAGTACCCAAGGCCACACCCAAAGTGGGCCAGCATCTCAAAGGCCATTGGCTGAAGGACTTTTCCAGCATCCCCTTTTGTCTAAATAAGAGCATTCCAAACCCAATACAAAACTATATACAATAAAAACACATATCAAGTATAAAATTAGAATTACAACCAGTATAAATAATATTAAGCAAGAAACTTATATTAAATGTTTCAATAATTATCCTATTCTAAGGAATCTTGTATTAGAAATGGCTTGGCTAAGTCATGAGAGGAAAGAACTACAACTATCTAGTCCTCAACACTATTGAAGACATGAAAAGGGAAATAATATTATTTGAGTAAACAGGAAGTTCAATCAAGCAACTTCTAAAATATGTAATAAATGACAAAGACAAAGGGCTACCTGGCAATCACCCAAAGTCTCATTTGCAGTGTTGGAGCAACCAACTTTGGCTAAGGTCTAGAGTAACTAACTGACAGACCATTTTCAGAGGCAGGAAAAATTTTAAAACTGTCTTACCCTGTTTTGGCAAGGTTTGGCAGTCTGGTTTTTGTTCCTGTTTATCAGTTCGGACACCGTGCATTTTGTCAGTGGTAGAGGAGGTATGGACAGTTCATTGCCCAAATGCCATTTTTATCAAGAAGAAAACAGCTTCAAGTGGAGTATCTTCAGTGCCCAATGTTTTCTCGGGAATAGATCAATCAGTGCTGCCAGGAGCAATCATGTCTCAAATCAACAGAACCCTAAGTTATTTAAATGCCATATTCTACAGTTCTTTGAAGTGGTTGAAGATTATCTATATGCAGAATATACTCTCTATATGTCTAAAAAGCCTGATTAGTCTAACTATAAGTATGATAAACATGGATGACTACTGACCTAAATTTTTAATAACTATATAGCTTAAAGACTAAGACTTCATATTATAATATTAGACAAAATTTAAACAACTGTGCAGCAAATGAGGAAAATGACATTGAAATGTAAACAATGTATAAATATTTTGATCAGAGGTAGAAATGTATAGTATAATATAATAAATATATCCTAAAATTGTATCAATATACAAAATGTCTTAAGCAGAAATATAAACATACACGCGTACAATATGACAAAATAACTTTGCATAGGTGTACAAATTTTAAGAAGTTTTAAATGGAACATATTCAATATAACAAATATAATTTAGATTTGTATCCATATACTAGAATCTATGCCAATGTAAATTGTTTATAAATAATAGCTTACAAGTAGAGAAGGAAAGCAATCCTATTAGAATTTAGATCTTGCCTTTTATTAAATTGTCCATCCAGGCTGCTGGGGTTATGGTAGTAGACTCAATATCTTTGCAGCAAACCTGGCATGGAGAAGCCTGACTCTTGGCACTAGTCTGGAAAACACAGAGAAAGATGTTTGTGAAACAAGCAAATGATAAGAACCTGCAGTGAAAAGTCATTGCTGTGGCAAACCTGTCCCAAGTAAAGAGAGGTAACCGATTTGGGGAGGGCAAGAATCCTGAAAATCAACAGGCTTTCATTCAGAATTTTTCTGTAAGGTATGAAGAAAAGTTTGTTTTTAGTACAGTGCTACAGTTGAGATCCTTGTAGCCTGAAGAGGGCGCTGTGCTCCTGACAAACATTAATGTCATTTCTAACTACTGCTTGTCTTGAATGCCCACACATTTCTGCCTCCAAGCCTAAGTAACGGAACTTTCTTCTTTCTCTACATGATGATCTCCCCCCCCCCTACCCCAGCTATGGTCTTGTTGCTCTTCCCTATCCTGGACTGTGAGTGTGGCTTTTCTGAGGTAGCAAGGACTGGAGAATTTTTCTCTTAAACGCTTTGCTATTGAATTTGTATACAGTAGAAATCATGGTTGCTCTTATTTCTTGTCATGGATAATGAATGAGTACTAGTGTTCTGTTTCTTTAAGGGAAGATGTGCAGGGTATCTGGAAGATGTATATTATCTTTAGGTATGTTTTTTGATTTAATAACAATTATAAAATACACTATTTAAGACATTATTTAATACTTTACACATACTAATGTGATCATTGCCCTACCCACATGAAGCTATTGTTATTTTAACCACTTTAGAGATAAGAACACCCAGAGGTAAGCATCTCAGTTAAGATTACAAGATCAGACTTAAAGAACTGCTCAACATCCTTAGCCATTAAGGAAATTCAAATCAAAACAACCCTGAGATTTCATTTTATATCAGTCAGAATATCTGCGGTCAAAAACACTAATGACAGCTTATTCTGCGGATTCTGTAGCACTAGAGGAACACTCCTCTACTGCTGGTGGAAGTACAAACTTGTACAGCTACTTTGGAAATCAATATGGCAGTTTCTCAGAAAACTTGTAATCAATCCACCTCAAACCCCAGTTATACTACTCCTGGGTGTATACGCAAAGGAAGCTCAATCATACCACAAAGACACTTGCTCAACCATGTTCATAGCAGTGTTATTCATAATAGTCAGAATCTGGAAATAACCTAGATGTCCCTCAACCAAAAAATGGATAAAGAAAATGTGGTACATTTATACAGTGGTTTATTACTCAGCTTTTAAAAACAATGACATCATGAAATTTACAGGAAAATGGATAGAACTAGGAAAAAAATCATCCTGAGTGAGATAACACAGATCCAGAAGGACAAACATGGTATTTACTCACTCATAAGTGGATATTAGCTGTAAAGGATAACCATGCAACAATCCACAGCCCCATAGAGACTAGGTAACACAGAGGGCACAAAGGCAGATGCATGGGTTCCCCTGGGAAGGGGAAATAGAGGAGATCTCCTGGGTAGGCAGGAGGCAGATGGGAATGGGAACATGAGGGATATGGGTTGAGGGGTGGGTTGAGGGGGAGAGTAATGAAAGAGATGTCATGGGGGTGCAGCATTTCGGGGTCAGGTAGAAATCTAATGCAAGGGAACTTTCATGAGTCTACAAGGATGACTCCAGCTAAGATGCCTAGCAATAGTGGATGGGTAGCCTGAAGTGGCCATCTCCTGTAATCAGAGTGGTAACTGCTCCAATTGTCATTGGAGAGCCCCCATCTAGTAACAGATGGAAACAGATGCAGAGATCCATAGCCGAACACTGGACCAAGCATGAGGAATCCTGTTGAGGAGATGGAGGAAGGATTGCACAAGTCAGGAGGAGGGTGAAGGTCATCACAAGAGAACCCACAGAAGCAACTGAGCTGCTCATGGAAGTTCACAGACTATGTACCAAAGGCTACAGAGCCTAAATGGGATCAACCTAGGCCCCCTGCATATATGTGATGGTTGTGTAGCTTGGTTTGTTTGTGGGACTCCTGGCAGTGGGAGCAAAAGAAGCTCAAATCAGTCAAGCAACCTAAAAGAAACAGAAACCAACTAAACTATTTGGAGGGGACTGAGACCAAATAAACTATTTAGAAAGGACACCAACTTGTTGAGCTTCCATCAGGCTGTACAGTTAAGTCTCAGGCTTTCAATTATCATTGCTGCCTTTGGTCATTTCTGTTCCTGTCAGTAACTCCAATAGAACTCATCAGTTGGTTTACTGAGTTGAACTTTGGTGGTGCTTGTACTTTAGTGAGTCATCCATTCCCTACCTGGTGTTAGCAGACATGTGTTTTAGTCTCCTTAGGAATGGTCTCACACAGCATATTGTGTAGAACAACCTGGATCAGCTTGATCAAACAGGTTAAGAATTTATTTGTGAATGCAGATATGGAGAAAGGAAGACTTACACCAAGAAGAGGAGAGGTATTCAGCTCATGAAATTCTAATGTGTGGGATCAAAAGGATACTTCTGCTTTAATATACACTGAAGTTAATCATCTCCTGTCTGAGGAAAGTTCAACAACTGTAAATGTGATTTCGAATCTACATTTACGTAAGCATTTCCAACAATTCAGAGCATCATGAAGACTTAGGACTTATATCTGCAGACTCATTGGAAGACAGAAACTAAGGCTTTATCCTAAACATTGTCTTTGTCTATGACCTTGTGTATGAGATTTGGTACAGAAGCCTGTCATTTAGACTCATCTTCACGGGCAAAGAAAGATGACTGTCTCACTGGCCAAACTTCTTGAAACTGGAGAAAATAACAATGCATACCTCTTATAAGTAAGCTTGGGGAGGGTGTGGCTGGAGACATGACTCAAAGTTTAAGAGTACTGGTTGCTCTTCCAGTAAGCCTAGATTAGAAGCCCAGCATCTATGTGGCAATTTCCTATAACTTCAGTCAGGGGATCCAACACCCTCTCTCTTATGTCCACCATGACCAGCAGGCATTCATGTGGTACAGATACACATACAGGCAAAATACCCATACACATAAAATAATTCTTTTTTAAAAAGATAAGCCTGGAAAATAAAAACCTATAGGACATTTCAAATTGGGCTGAACTTTGAAATCTCTCTTATGCACATTCACAAGATGGTAAGGGTATTAAAAAAATAATCTTAAAGGTATGTATTGTATTTTATACAAAGGCCATGGTGTATAGAACCAAAATGACCCCCACAGTTGCATCAGGTGATGTAACTTTATCACTAAGACCTGCCTATATGTCTCTTTTGAATGAGAGAATATTTATGTAGTTAAATACCCTATTCCCTATCCAACACTATGCTAGTCACAGGGAAAAACTGTCTCTATGAGCAAAACGAAAGTAAATTTCTCCCATAACGGAATTAGAGGGCAATTTTTTTTTCTTAAAAAGAAACAGTAATTTGAAACAGGGAAAAATTAAGCTAAATAAAAGGAAACAGTGAAGTTTTGTAGACTGTGGAAGCATCTCAGTGGGAACATTTTGGAAGTTCCACCACTTAGTCACTTCAAAATGGACCAGACAAATTACTTGGAGATGCCCTGCAAGTGGTAAAGTTGCACAGAATGGGCGAATAGATGGTTTCTCTATTCCAAAATGGAAATTTCCCCAAGTGTTGTCAGCACACTACAAAAACATGCGCTCGTGTGCATGTGCACACACACACACACACACACACACACACACACACAGTGTTAGGCACACACAGGCATAACATGGACACACAAAATCCGTCCTTTTCAGCTGATTTTCTTCTGACTTTAGAACTTAATCATCAACAAAATGTCATTTTAAAAATTCCTAGAGCCTCTTTCTATTCCTGGGTTTATATTTACTACTATTTTAGATCCCTGTTGGCTTTCATGATGGACAATGTTTTCTGTTAAGACTATAAAACCTTTACAGTTTCCATGACGTCATCTTTAAAGCCTTGTAAACACCTTTCTCAGTGAGTCCTCCTGCTTGCGCATAGTGAGCAGGGGAGCTTCTTAGACGCTATGGGAGACAAGAAGGACCACCTAACTTCAACATCCTGGCCATTTACAGACACTGCACACCTCCATAGGCTCTTCCCATATCTGGGAACCACCCAGTCCTCTTTCCCTGGGGCCATAATTAGTTTCATGGATAGATGGGGGTCCTGGTAATCAAAAGCTGATATCTAGTTTATATGGCACTGGAAGAAGGGGTTTTGTTGTCTTTCTTGCTTTTTCTTTTCTAAAGTTTAGCATTTTTTTCCACCAGAAAATAAAAACTTTAGATTTTATTTACATTTTAGTTGTGTTTTTTTATAGTAGTTATACTTCAGTATAGCTTAAAAATATCATAGATACCCATTTAAACACAATACTTTTGATTCCTTATTTATAAGAAATTTGAATTGAGGTCTGTGTTTCTTTAAGAAAAATTTTTCTATTTTAGGTAGTCAGTAATAGAAGGATTGAATAAAAATATAGACTTTTATTTTAACTATAACATTAAAATGAAAGTGTTCTGCTATATGTCATCCCTTTTTCTTTTTTCTTGTTGCTTGAAGACCAGTTAATATGTGCATTCATGCCTTATGCAATACAACAATAAAATACAACTACTGAAATATTAAAAACAAGCACCCATCATTGTACAGTTTACAGACACTCCAGGTTTTGCATTATTTCATTTGGAGACATATGTGCTCATGAAAACTCCTTAAGGTAAATGTTTCCATTTCACTGATGGGCATCTTGGCTTTAGATTGATTCATGTGTGCCTAAAATTATGGGATTGTGCAAAGAAAAACCTGGATTATAGCCTGAATTTTCAGACTCCACTCGAATGCCTGTCCATTAACTATTTGTGTCATATAACAAAACGTGCACCTTCACTAAAACCCAAAAGTTTCCCCTTCTTCAATTTGCACCTTCTCTTTCTGCCCCCAAGAAAGAACAAGAGAGCACTTTCCCAAATCCTGGTTTGAATCGTTAAAAAAATAATAAACACAACTATTAATCTTTTGGGTGATCAGCATAATTACTAAAATAATATGTTTATTCAATTTTTGCTGAATTCTTCAGGTAACCTAAAGAAGTCTAACAGTGGTTCTAAAGGGAACTGTATGGCAGGCTGAAGACAGTTGCCCTGCTCAGAAGCTGCTGCTTCCAATGCTGATTCATTCATGAGGCTAAGGCACACCATCTCAGTCTATCATGAAGAGATACATTTTATTTAAATTTAAACTGAATAAATTTAACTTTTCAACAGGAGAAAAGAACCAGCTTACTTTTCTATTTAGTCATTTTAAAAAATTATCTGCATTTTCCACTTGTAAATGTTACCTATCCCAGTGAGTCTGGTGACTAAATGGAACATGGGGCTTTGAGACAAAGGTGGTCTGTTCTTCACTGTAAAGATGCTGATCCTCCTCAGGTATGACTTAAGCTCCCTAGAAAGGAACATGTACGTTTTGCTTCTCCAAAATGAAATCTTATCAGCATTATACATATTATGCGTAAATAAAACAGGGTATAAGCTAAGAGAACAAATGTTACCTAAAAGCTTCAGTGAAAGCTAAACCTCAGAACAAGGTATTAAGTTCTTTGCTTTCTCCTCTGCAAGTAGAGCGAAGTTTATATGAGATGGACACTGGAAATTTCTTAGTCAATTGTTGCTTCTGTAGCACCTAGAAGGGTACCATCACACAATAAATGATTAATTAATATTTCTTAGATACTATGAGCTTTGAGAGCAAGCGTCCATGTATGCCATACTTCTTGCATCAATTTTGTATGTAAGCTTTGAACTTGTGGGGTTATTCATCTTGTTTTCTTAATACTGTAACTGTCCAGACTCCTCCCAATCTTGGAGAGAGGAAGGGAAAGACAGGCACAGAGAGAGAGAGAGAGAGAGAGAGAGAGAGAGAGAGAGAGAGAGAGAGAGAGAGAGAGAGAAGACAGTCACACAGAATGAGGAATGTCTTTCAGCATAATTGATATTGCATTGTGTGTGGTTCAAAGACTTAATATCTTAAGTGAAAACATGTGTTAGAAAACATGATCAGGTACTCAGGTTCAAAATGCTTGTCTGAACATATACATTCTGAATGATGTCTAGGTATCCATTGCTAAACACCAAGTACTAAATTGATATAAGAAAAGAACAGTGATGTTGTCATAGACGTGGCCTGTTTTTCTCCCAGCCTGAGTGCAGAAACAATATGTTGGCACCATGGGATCAATTCTGCACCCATGTGGAATAATTTAATTCCATTAATAATGCTAGAAATGTTAAAAAAGAAACATTTGGTGCAAGGAGCAGAATATGGGGCACACAGAAACCCATGTTGTTCCATCTGAACTCCAGAATCCATTTGTTTCCCATTGGTTGTGTTCTTATTCTGAATCTGTTTTCAGTTTTATTTGTGGTCAGCTCCACTGTGTCTACACGAAAGCACACAGCATAAGTGAAAAGGACTCTGTCTTCTTACACTATGACTTCAGACATTTGGCTAGTTTAAGGACCCACTGGCTCCTGGGTCGGTTTTTTTTTCTTTTGTGCCTGACGGAGGCATGCTAATAAATACACAGCAAAGAAAAAAAGCATTGTTTATTTAAAGACCCACAAACCCACGTCCAAGTCATTGACAGGAGGCTTAATCCATGCCTTCAGTTCCTCATGCATAGCATACCCCTAGCCTAATTCAGTCTCCCAGAAATCTTCATGCAACTTTTATTTACTTAAGTGGGTTTGTGGGCGTGTCCAAGGATAGAATGGGGCTGGCTGCATGTAACATACTATTTGGGCTGAGGCATGAAGCCAAAAAGCATTGTTTACTATTTATATGAGTCTTTACCAATTTCTTAATGCCAAAAAACATGAACTCACTGCTTCTGAATAGCTCATTCATCAAAACAGACATGAAAATTTTGTTCCTTGGGTTTGGAGAGAAAGCGTAGTTCACTACTTCACTGTCTGGAAAGCAAAATCTGTTGGAGGTCTGCTCATCAACCCAAGCTGACATCCACCCAGCAGACAACAGCTGAAAGCAAGACAACTTGCTTCCCAGTAGAGAAGCCTGCATATAGCCATTGTGAACCTTCTTAAAGGTTTCTTTCAAAGCTCATGTTCCTCTGAGCCATGGGGGGAGGATCACTTAGGGATCATGCAGACAGAAACCCAGCCTAGAGAACTGTTAACGCCTCCACTGTCAGGGATGAATAGTTCTTCTGTGTAGTTGACTTAATGGCAGTCATTTGTTTCGTGTCCTTGTGAAAAAAAGAGCATATTCCTTTGGGGAGTTAATATAAAAATTCTAGTACTTGCTTTTGACATACATAATGATGGTAGCTGAGGAGGAATGGCTAAGGCTGCCTGGGGTAGAAGCTCCGTTCCTAAGAATTCCTAGGGAAGAAATTCCCCTTAATCTTCAGAGAAGCATGGGTTCTATGAAATCCATGTAAAAGAAGTCGGAAACAAAGGGCGACCTCTGCAACTCCTCCCCATGAGTTTGACATGGAAAGCTGTAAGAACAAGCTTCTGTCAATACGACGAGGTTCTTTTCATACAAACAAGATCCACTGAACACAATGGTTTTCAGTTGGGTGTTTGATGTTTGAGGATTTGGAAGTATATCTAGCCATGCTTTTTGGAAGATTACCAAAGAGGCTTTTCATGATACAAATCCTACTCCAAGGTTCATTTTCTTCTGTATGCTTTACATTTCTAAGGCTTCTTAGATGATAATTTACATGGACAAAATCCAACCAACCAACCATGATTTAGACCAGACCAGAGGGGAAAAATGTATTTAAATGCTTCTACAATAGCTTGATAATATACACATAACCATTTAAATACCACATAAGTTCATTTTAGCTATTATAGAATATATTCCAAAAGAGAATAATTGTATATATATACTGGAATTTGCAGCTTGGCATGAACAAATGAGGTTGGTTGAAGCAGAGACCATGAGACCATGAGGTCTGGCTGGCTGCTCTGAGCTGGGAGGGATATATGCCCCAAAGACTTCTAATCCATTTTCCATTCAGTGCCATAGAACCACAGTTGGTGGCCTCTTGCTTCAATTCTTTAGGTATCAATTTCATAATCTACAAAATGGAATTAAGGAATATATCCATTATCTACCACTTAAATTTGTGATGTTTAAATTGGTCCACATATGTAAAACATTCAGCACAATGCCCTTCACTTCAGATAAACCAATTAGTGAGGTAGTTCTGGTGGTTTTTGAAACAGAAGCGGTTGCAGTAGATTATTTTCTTGAAATTGAGAATTTGCAGAGACTCATTGGTAACTCATGGACTAACTCTATTTATATTTTCAAAGTTCAATGCCATAGCTTGATACTGATGTTGAAGAATAGGGATGTTTGATGTGAATCATCACATCAACCACAACTTCAATGAAGCAGGGATGGTAAGGAAGTGAGATTAGTGGGAAGGAGTGCTCCGAGGCAAATACAAGCAAAATGCCTGTGGGCTAGACTGAACAACAAAATTTAGTCAGCTGACTGAGATGCAGCAAACTGTGACCCTTGACAAGGCTCTAAGGTGATAGCTGGTTAACGGGACAGAAGCTCAGAGTCATGCAAGGTTAACTCAAGTTTGAGTTACCATGCAAGTGCCATCTGATTATGAGAAATACTAATCCCCCTTCCATTTTACTCTGTTTGGCAACAAAGAAAACATAAGAGACTTCATAGTCGATTCCAAAGCTGACAGATGCTGAATTCCAAGGCAACTGATTGTTCAGGACTCTGTGACTGGCCTCTGGCCTTACTTGAAGGTGACAGGTCTCAGGCACCCAGAAACAGAAGTCTGGGTAGTAGGAATAAGTGGGAACGGCCTTCTGGAAAACTGATATGCTTTCGATTTGTGGTAACTTAACTTCAGCCAAGTCTGGATTTTCTGAAGAGAAGTAGCCATATGCTTGGGCACCGTTTGCTTCTTCCTGCCCAACTGGTCTGCATCCAGCCTTGCTCCCAGGGGACATCGCTTCCATTCCCCAAGCCTTACTCTTCTGCAGTTTCACAAAGCTCAGTTGGTTTAAATTCTTTGTCCTTCAATTGCTCAAGCCTGGTAAGAATGCCAGTCAGCTGTGGGTATGGATAAGGAGCTGGGGGTGAGGAGAAACATTCTTCCAAGGGCCTTTTGATCTTTAAGAGGCGGTAAGCGTCTCAATTCCCTTTTTTTTTTATGCAGAAATTTCTCTTGTGTGTGTCATTCCAACAGACTGTTTTCCTTTTCGTGAATGTAATTGTTGTCTCTTGGAGATTTTATAAGAAACAGAGGGCAGGCCATTCCTAAGCAAAGCAGAGGAAGAAACCATACATGGATATCTTGCTCACCTCTCCTAGACATCCTTATAGATGGATGCTTGTCTCAGCCACATGGCGAGTTACCCTTGGGTAATTCGTGCCCATTTCTGACTCTGACCTAAATCCACAAACATCTTTGCAAGTTGAACTTTAGAGTCAATTTGGAAATGTATTCTTGAAAAAAGCAATTCTTGAAAACATAGATTTGCAGAAGAACATACCTAATTTTAATTACAGTTTTGTTGTGTTATAAGCTAATCAACTGCATCAAAACCCATATCTGTATTCTTTTTTTAAATAGTTTTTCTTTCAGGAATAAACTTTTATATATATCTAGCATATATTTTTACCATGTATGCTAGGTTTTTCCCATTAGTATGGGCAGATCAAAATGGGCAAATGTGACATTTAGTTTTTTGTATTTCTTACATTCTCTCTCTCTCTCTCTCTCTCTCTCTCTCTCTCTCTCTCTCTCAAACGCGCACAATATACGCCATAAGTGATTAAATTCCTACAATCTAAAAATCTAATAACAGTTTTGAGAAATACAACACAATCAGTAGAATTTGGCTCATTAGGTTGTTCATAAATTCTCCTTCTATATCACAGTGCTATCTCAAGCTTGAAGCATTTAGATGTGAAAGTCTTTTTCACATATGGAATAGCAGAATCTTAGTAGATGAGGTCATTGCTATGCAGTATTAGCTATAGATATTAACTCCGAATTCAGGAACTGAGTTGATGGGACTACAAAATGAAGAGTAAAATGAGAGTTGCACGAAGGTTCTGTAGAAGTCTAAAAAGAGATAGGAGTGGAGTAAAGGAGAGTTCATCTCCACCGTCTTTGGAGGATAGGTGTGACGATTATAAACCGTGATCCAGTGTTTCATTTCCTGTGTGTAACTTGTAGATTTTTGTGGAATGAGGTGGTTGAAACTTTCTGCATTTTGTGGATAGTTCAAGCAACTGACTTTTCATTTATTCAATCACTTATTATCTATCTCCCAAAAGCCTACTAGTATGTACTTATATTCTGTTAGTTTTATGTTAAATGATAAAAACACAAATATGACTGAACTGGCTTTCTGAATACAACAAATAGGAATCTTTGTAGAGACAGATGAGACGATCAATGTTCGCAATATAACGAGTTTGTTTGAGGAGTAATATGGCAAGAAGTTGCTATGGGAGGGCACCTACACTGGGTAGCCATGGTGGAATGCAGTCCTGAGAATGGAAAGTTAAGCACTGACTAGGTGAAAATAAAGTGAATGAGCACAAGCTGACCATTATCTGAGTCATTTAAAACAATACCTGCCAAAGTTCTGTTCCATGTTAAAAGAATTCATGCCAAAGTTCCATTCCATGCAAAATAATGATGATTTCATTTTCACACTTGGACTTTGAGCCTCTTTGTGGTTACAAGATGAAATTATGGATCAAGTGTTTGGTAAACTACTGTCACAGGAATTTAAATAATGGCGGAGGATGTAAGTATGTTCCTCTGCAGACAATGAACACAGACTGAAGGAACGTTGAAAACCGACTCTGGTAGGACAGACTGACTGGTAATGCCAGCTATCTAGGAGGTTGAAATGGGAGTTCAAGGCCTGCCTGGGCTACACAGTGAGTTCAAGTCCAGCCTGGGCAGATTAATAAGATCCTGTTTCAAACTAAACAATAGGAAGAGGATAGGATTTTGCTCAGTGATTGAAGACTTTCCTACAACCATGTGTGAGGCCCTAGGTTCAATGTTCATTACTGAAAGAATGTTTTTAGGAAATAAAGAAATGGAGAAAGAAACAGGATAGGAGAATGAAAGAAATAAAATGAAATATGATAGACTATGGGACACCTGCCAAGTTCCATTTTTAAAGGTTACAATGAGAAGAGAAAAGTAGTGTGAAATAAAGAAGAAATGTCCATATAAATAAGAGGATTCCTTGGAATCCACATGAACCATAAATGAGGCCATCTAGGAGTGAGTGAGCAGAAAAGGTAAGTACCACAGACCTAACACAACGATTGCCAGTGGGCTCCTTAATTTGAACGTTTTTTTTTGTTATTGTCTTAGTTTTATGTCAACTTGACACAAGATAGAATCATTTGAGAAAAATGAATCTTAATTGAGAAAATATCTTTATTGGATTTACCTGAAGATTTGTCTGTAGTACTTGGTTAATGATTGGTCTGGGCGGGTCATAAGCTTTATACACACTGACCTTCTCCTTGACACTAGCATTATATTTTTTATTAAGCAGAGGTCTCCTAATATACAAACAGGCAGTGCTTGAGTCACTGAATCTTGGAGCCTGTGTAATTAAAGACAAAATGATAAATAATATTGCATCCTCAAAATTATTACTTCTTCACAAAGAGATACCATGGGTTGCCTTCCCAAGAAAGGCAGTGGTCCTTGGGATTTGAAACTTTAGGGACTCTGCCCATTACCATTTCCCTACACAAATGAACCCCTCCTCTCTCTTGTAACATATGTCCTGTTAGCTATTATACTTTATGCTGAATCTCTCTCTTTTATCACCTTAAGTATCATGGACACTAGGAATATGGAAGAGCTGTGTCTCAGAAAATGGTTTCAATGGCACAAATAAACCCTAGATTTTATACTTGGTTCATTTACAAAGGTTAGAAGTAAACAAGTAGAGGCAGAGCATACAGGTAAGTCTGTGGAGAATAGAGAGATTCAATGTACAGTACCATAGCTAACAGAACATGAGCTACCAAGAGAGAGAGAAAGAAATGGTGTGTTTGTGCGTGTGTGCATGTGTGTGTGTGTGTGTGGTGTGTGTGTAGGGAAGATGGTACCTAAAAGAGTCTCTAAAATTCTACCACTTGGAATTGAACATACTGATTCGAGGAAATCTGATTGTTTTAGAAATGAATGAGTTCTAAGTGAGGTATGAAGGAGGATGAAAATGAAACTGAGGTCACTAAAACAATGGGTACCACGGACCTGGGCCACTGGAAAGACTTCCAGGAACAGGAGAGGAAAAGAGGGAAACACAGAGTTGTCAGTAGGTGAGAGCTTTGCCAGACGTTTTGAGACATTGGAAATTCTTTTGTACTTTCTGGCTCGTGTGTTTTTTCTTTTGTTCTAAGTAAAATGAGTAAAATCAGACCTTGGTTGTGATATTTCGCATACCACACAACTGTAACAAGACACCTTAAAATTTTCTAGAATTTCTTACTTGCTACTATTGTATTATCATTATCAGCATCATCGTCATGTTTTTACCTTGCGTCCTGTCTAAATCTTTTGGAACATGCCCTTTAAAGGTTTAATAACAGAAATAATCTCAGTGAATGAATCAATTAGGTCTTAGCTAGAACTTTAGTTAAAGATCCATTCTAGTTCTTCTTCTGGCCTTTTGCTCTGTCACTGACAAATTGTCTCTCTTAACATCTTAGTTTAAGACTCTCTCTAGTACATACATATGCCAGAAGCACTGTGGATTTTTTCCTTCATTTAAAAATAGATCAAAAGGAAAACATATTTCAAGTGGCTTTCCTACTATGGGGATTTTCAAAACTCACACCAGCGAGTGAAAGCAGAAGCTACAGCTTCACATTTATGTTGAGTAAGGGCCATGTCGTTTTCTCTAGCTTTCCATTGCCCCCAACTGACTTACAAAGGTGGATACATATAAGCCTGAAGGGAGGAATTTGAGGCCTTTATTTTCCTTAAGAAGAAATTGGAATTCTTACAATTTTCCTTTCTTTCTTCCTCCTCCCCCTTCTTTTCATCTTTGAAGAGCAGCTACAAAATGGTATTTTAGCTTGCAGTCTCATCTCCTTCAACATTAGAAATGTAAAACAAATAACTGTGGACTGGGAGGAGGACTGCCGAATGGACAAGGCCCTCGACATGAGCCTGGAACATTCGGAGGTGTTATCTTATTTCCAGATATTCCCTGGTTACCTGGCGGGGTCCAAATATTGAACTTAAACAATGAATATTCATTGGCTCCTTTTGTTAGAGAACCCCTCCTATCACATTACTCATTGAATAATGAACAGATTACTAAAATACTTATGTGAAACAGATAAGAAATACACCAAAGCCGTGAGCAGCAGGCAATAATTTCTCAGGTGTATTACAAGTAGATATGCTTAAGTCCATTATATACCAGAGAAACATATTCCATATCTACTATCTATCTATCTATCTATCTATCTATCTATCTATCTATCTATCTATCTATCTATCTATCATCTATCTATCTATCTATCTATCTATCTATCTATCTACTTACTTGTTTGCTTGTTTGTTTGTAGAGACAGAGTTTTTCTGTGTAGTTCTGGCTGTCTTGAAACTCACTCTGTAGACCAGGCTGGCCTTGAACTCACAGAGATCCACCTGTCTCTGCTACCCAAGTGCTGGGATTAAAGGCGTGCGTCATCACCGCCTGGCCATATTCCTAAAAACAAAGAAAGCTACCTAAGGAAAAATTTGTCCAAAGTAATAAAGCAAATGAATGTCCTTAGAATCCAAATAGTCTTTACTGCTTGTCATTTCAGAGATGAAAAGAGTGTATCAAGGTGACAGTGTGTGTGCACACAGGTGCATGTGCATATGTGTCTCTGTCTACATGTCTGAATTTATGTCTGTGTGCATATGTGGGTATGGGAATGTGTATGTGCATGTGTGTGTTCATGATTGCGTGTATGTATGTATATATATGCATATGTGTATATGCATGTGTATATATGTGCATGAGGGCAGCTGTTCATTTCTCTGTGTGTGCGTGCATGTGTGTGTGTCTGTGTGTATAAAGCATTAAGTGAAAAGAGGAAAGGAGAAACATTAGCTACAGAAAAAAAGCACCTGCATAAGATGAGGTGGAATGGAAGAGGTAGACTTCTTAAGGTTTAGTCTTCCTGTGTTGGTGCTGAGCAATGTAGGAATCAAGTCACACAGACATAATACTGGATGATACATGCCATGCATTAGTTCGAGTAGATCTCCAATTTTTTGCTTAACCCTATGTCTTGCTACGTAAGAGGATACTAGTAACTATAATGTAAAATGAACATTTGGCTCACAATCCTGAGGGCTAAATTCAATGCCAAGGTGCTGGTGAGGCCTTACTTATGAAGTGGTCCCTGGGTAGGAAGCAAAGGGCCAAGAGGCCAACAAGAAGAACAAGGAAGGGGGAGGAACACTGGCACCTCTCAAAAACTCAATTCTGCCACAAATGCAGTTAAACTTCAGTATGAATTCTACATGGGTCACACTATTGCCCCTGTCACAGTCCAGTAGAGTCATGGGGGAGATGGCATCATTTTATAAAGTCTTGCGGGGACCCAGGCTACTTCGCTCTTGTGATACACAAATCTCTAACATTTGATCTCAAAGTTACTGTAAAGAAGAGAGGAGGTATTTAAAGCTGCATGCGAGCCCTGAGAGCTGAAATAAGCCTGCAAGGGAGCAAGCAAGTCACCTGTGAAACTTCTCTTCACATTTAGTTGGATAGATTTCAGACTCGTGATCCAAATCTGATTGCAAAAGAACCTGGAATGCCTAGAAGGAACGTGAAGTGGTTTTGGTGGACATACGCTAACAAGGCTCACACATCATAACAGTCTGATCATGCAGTAGTCAACAGTGGTGAATCCTTAAATCCATGAGGTCTGTTCCGTTCTCCCCTTGGCATCCTTGCTGCCTGTGCTCAGCATTCTTTAGCAGACTTTTAATTTGCATACTTATTATTTGTGCCTGTCTATGACTTGAATGAAGAAAATTATTAGGGTTTCAGACTTTCTGTGTAAACTTGAAATTTAATTCAAAGTGCATGGTAGAGTCTACAAATGCTACTCCCTACCCAATGTTTACTATAGCAATTCCATGACAAGACAAAGAAGAAGAGGAGGAGGAGAAAAAAGAAGGAAAAAAGACAAAAAGGAAAAAGAGCAAAAAAGGAAAAGCTAACATTGACTTCTTTGCCCTAAATTGGAGGATAGGGTACCAGTTGAGTTCCTATATGTAAAGAAGTTGACTTCTTTAAAATCATTACACTTTACATGAGAAAGGAAAACAAGAACAGAATTTGTGCATGCTTGCAGGACATCATCCTCCCAGCTATGATTTGATACTGCAGAGTTGATTCAGCTTCTTACGTAGTTTATACGGGTCAATCAGGTGCTGGTCCACAAACAGCCTTCCAGGGCTGTGATTCACACAGGTGCCTGTATTCCTGGCTAGAACTTCGAATGAATTCTAGACAAGCATAATAACTTTCCTTCCTAGTTTAGTGTTTTTAGAGGGAGATATATGAAAATAGTACTTCTTTAAACAGGAAAACTAAATCACCAACGTTTCATATATGTACATATATAAACTTATTTTGTAGTAAATAGATCATGCAGATTATTTTCCCATATCATCTGTTTTATTAAGTGCTTACAGACAATGTAATTACAAGGGAGACTCAAACTCAAAATGTGAAATCATGATAAATACAGAGTACTGTATTTGTAAATCCTTCAGTTGCTTGGCTAGTTGTCGCTAAGTTTTAAATGTCATTACTAAACCACACCACCATGGATTGCTTATACCAAAAATAACAGCTGGCTTTTAAATTAATTTGAAAATGAATTTAATCTATACCAGGTACATATGCAAGAGGTGAAGTAATTCCTGGCACCCTTCAACTGATACCCTATCTTTCAGTTTAGGGCAAAGTATTTAACATTCAGAAAAATTACACATAAGATAGTGTTTTATGATGTTTTTTCCCTGGGAGCCGAAGAACAGGCAGTGCACGCAGACTGTACACCTGTAAAGCTAGCGTTATAGTAGGTGACTAGGGAATAAACACTCCACTAGAAAGAAGTCTGGACAATGAGTCAGGCAGAGCGCAGCTGCGGGAGAAATCAGACTGGGAATGAGAGCAATCTGGGGAAGATATTTGAACTCACTATAAACATTTTGCAAGCCTTGGGTGAAAAAGCTAGAATGCTGGGTCCTTGACAAAACCTAGGCTAGCTTCAGAGTAAAGGGCTGAAACCACAGTTAAGACAGAGCTGCCACTTAAAGGGTGTGTGGCGACTGTGACTTCTGAATCACCTACTATGTGTTGGTCTTAGGCTTCTGTGCTGTGGGCTCCTTGGAAAAGGCATCACTGGGGCTCTAAGAGGTGAACATTAATTCCTTAGCAGGGCAGCACCTTCACCTCCCTGTGGAGACACACTGGAAGTGCTGCAGTGGTGGATAACAGTGTGCCCACAAAGATAAGCATGATTCTGTATTATAGAACTGAGATGCAAGTTTGCTTGACTTCACTCAAACTGACTACATTTTCCATCTGAGTTATTTGTATGTGTGTGTATGTGCTGTACATTCCTTTTCTGGATTTTTTTTTTAAAACATAACTAAAAGGAATTGCTCGTCATACAAAGGCTCGGTAAACTGAGATCACAGTAGGAAAGAAGGGATTCGCAGGGAAAGAGCCCTGGAAAGAGAAACACAGACAGAGACTGGAGCAGACGCTAAGCCAAAGGAAAACCCAGCAGTACAAGAGGAAGGATCAGGGTGAGAGGGCAGAAGGCACAGGCCTGGTTGGAAACACCATGGGGGAGAAATACTAGAAGCCAGTCACCTGTTCCTGCAGGCTCAGACCTTCCAGAAAGCTTGAGAAGACCTAGGTGGGCAGCGGGGAGGAGGGAGTGAAGAGGCTGTGGAGAGCCAAAGACAGTTGACAGTAAGCTTTACATACCCAGGTGTCTTCATCTGATCGTCACCCTCAGGCTGATTCTGAATGGGGGCTCCCGTCCTGTTTGTCATCAAATGAGAGTGGAAATCTCTTTATTCCCCTGAGACGTTAGAAAGCACCGACTTGGATCAGTTTCTGAACTCGCCCAGGTTTCCTGAGCTGGGGTCCTATCTTCCTCTTGTCTGCGGCTGGGAGACATCATCTGCACAAGTTCTGTCTGCTCTCTTCTCAGTCTTTCCTGTCAAATTCCCTCTGGCTCCCAGTTTGACTGAGAAAGAGAATAAGGATCACAAGGCCTTCAACCTCACAAGAGCAGCAACGGAACTTCCCCCAGCAACCGTTTCATCACAGAGTGGCTGGCACTAGTGATATGGCCTGTACAGAAGTGGTCCACTTTGTCACACACAGGCCCTTGTCTTCTAGCCTAAGCACCATGATGACATTTATCAAAGGTCCCATTTGAAAATGCTTGCCTGGTTTCTGATGTGGAATGTACACTGTACCCACTCATCTCTGGAGCTTACATTCAAACCTCACCTGTTCTGGGAGGACTCCAAAATAAAACTAAAACAGATAACAGGACATGTATGAGTAAAACAGTAACAGCAAACAGCAAGGCAGCGCATGGACTTGCTTTTGCCCCATAAAAGATATCATGCTTATCGTTCACGAATAACACGATCAGGTCCAGGGTCAATACTTCGAGTCTTATTGTCAGGGAGAGGGACCAAGCGCTGTGGAAGATAAGAGAGTCTTTAAGATTCTTACTTAGTTTGTGAGTCTGTTGAGACCAGCTCTTAATGTCACACAAACCTGTGCTGATCTCTTTCCTTTCAATAACTCCTCAAGGATGAGAATGATGTCAGAGAGAAAGTGTGCTGAGAGAGAGCGTGCTGGGATTTCAAAGCACTCTCTAACTGACCTGTAATGTGTCTCCTCCCATTATCTGTACTTTCCAAACTGTGCCTGACCCCCTAACAAAACAAAACAAACAAAGCAAGAGGGTCCTAGGATCACAAGGTTGACAGAGAACAAACGCCAAAAGCAAGAAGGAAAATAAATAGTTCAGACATTTCCCATCTTAATTACATGCTGTGCTCTACTGCCCACATTTCTGAAGTCACACTTCTGTGCTGTGTGCTAGAAACGTGTACTGAAGACCTGTAGCAGTGTGCTCCTCCCCACTCTCCCATGGTGTGTTGTGCTGACCTCGATGAAGAACATGCTAGCTTCTGCGCAGTACAGCAAGTAGGGATGACTGTGGCCAAGCCTGACCAATAGTGATTTCCAGCGTCCATACGATGACGCAGTGAGAGAATGGGAGCCTGTATGTTGTCCTGTGATCACCATGTATTACATTGAATATATGTATTGTTTTTTTAATCCATAGCCAATAGCCATTTTCCTAATACTAATTCTGTCAATCCAGATACATGGAAGATCTTTTAGTGTCTAATGTTTGCTTCAAATTTTCACTATCACAAAGTTTTTCATCTTCTTGGTTTAGTTTATTCCTAGATACGTTTTAAACTATTCTAAATAGAATAGTTTGTTAGCAAATTCACTGCTAGTATGTGTATGTATGTATACACTAAAGCTATTGATTTATGCATTTTGTATGCTTCTTTACAGGAAATGTTTATCAGCTGTTGGGTTCTTTTAAGTATTATAGTCGTGCCATCTGCCACTAGGGTTGGTTTAAGTTCTTCATTGTAGTTTTATCCCTTTTGTATTTCCTCTTATCTCTTACTGCTATAGGGAAGACTTGGAGCAGGGAGGGAGGATACCCTTGTCTCATGTCGTACTTTAGAGAAAATGGTCGCACATTTCCCCTGTTTAGAATGATGTTGGTTATATGTTTGCCGTATATATCTTTTATTTTGTTGAGGTATGTTCACCTATTCCTAGTTTCCTCAAGATTTATAAAAATGTATGAACATTCAGTTTTCTGCAGTTATCAAGATGATCAAGTGTGTGATTTCTGCCTTTCTGTCTACTAATATGATATATTACATTTATTGATTTGCATATGTCAAACCAACCTTGCATCCTTGGTATAAAAACAGGTTATGAAGTATGATACCCTTCTTTTTTTCTTTCTTTCTTTTTCTCTGAGACAGAGTCTCCTTGTATGTAGCCTTGGCTGTCCTGGAACTAGCTCTGTGAACCAGGCTGCCCCTGAACTCACAGAGATCTACCTGTTTCTGCCTCCCAAGTGCTGGGATTAAAAACATGCACCACCGCCACCCAGCTAATATATGATATTCTAAGGTGATCTTGAGTTCAGCTTTCTTTTTAAGGAGTTTTGCACCTGTTTTTCAGGGAAATTTTTCTGTATTATTGCTACCCTCTCTGCCACTGTCTCTTCCTCTTCCCTGTTCTCCTCCTGCTGTCCATCATCCTTCTCCCCCTCTTCATCCTCCTCCTCATTGTCATTCTCCTCCTCATCCTCCTCCTTCTCATCGTCTATTTACTTCTCCTCCTCATCCTTCTCCTCTCCCTCCTCTTTTCTTCTCTGTTTAGGATTATTTCTTTATTTCTTATTTTTGACATCTTGACCATGAGATGTCAAGGAGAGTTTGCTCTCTGATGAGGTCTATTTGGAGTTCTAAATGCTTCCTGTCATTCGATGTTTCTCTAGGTTTAGAAAATTGGGTGCAGTAATTTGATTGAAAGCTTGTCTATGCCCTCAGCTTTTATCTTAGCTAGTTCTTCTATCCCTTGTAATCTTAGAATTGGTCCCTTGAGAGTTTTCTTTCCTTCTTAGAATGTTTTATTTACGTATTTCTGTGAAGTTATTGTTTTGACCTTCTCCTCTATCCCTGACACTCTGTAATTTGATCTTGTTTGTTGATGATACTCTCTTTTTTGCTATTTTAATTGATTCTTTAATTTCCAGAATTCTGTTTGATTATTTTTCTGTTTCTTTCTTTTCTTGCATAATTTTTCCCATATTTCTAATTTTAAATTATTTTTGAAATTTGTTGCACAAGTACTATATTCACTCATTTCTATAACCTTGTTACCTTCCAGCTTATTTTCCTATTTCCCATTGCAAATTCATGACCTATTCTTTATAAGTATGTCTTTTAATATAAGTATGCATGTTATATATATATATATATATATATATATATATATATATATAGAGAGAGAGAGAGAGAGAGAGAGAGAGAGAGATAGCATTTAGAGTTGCTCATGTGTTTAGGGTTTAGGGCTGGTCACTTAGGATTATCAGGGAGCCTCATCCCTCAAAAAAAATCTGATTCATCCTATCTCAGCAGCCATTGATTGCCTATAACCTTTATCTAGGGTGAACCTTGTGAAATCCACCCATCGCATTGACACGTCAATTAGTTTGTCATTATGTGGGTCTTGTTGAGGCCGCTTCCTTGTCCTTCAATGTAATCCAGAAGCTAAAATCTTACAGCAGAATTATGACTTCTGGCTCTTACTCTCATCACCTCCTTTTCCATGATGTTCCTTGGGCCTTAGATGAAGGAATTGTATTGGATACATATGAACTGGGAACAAAAATATCCACAGTCACACATTCTCTGCATACAATCATTTATAGAGAGGCTGTGTTAGAACCTCTGTCTGCGGTAAAAAGAAGCTTTTTTTAAATGAAGGGCAAGAGCGAGACTTATCTGTAGGTGCAAGTTTCTTCCATAATTTTTATTTTTCCTCAAAGGTCCCAATTCTTTCACCCATTTTGTTAACTTCCTAGTCTATATCTTGAATTAATTTTGTAACTTTTCTTTTGTCTTGGATAAAATTCCTCATCTGTTTACTTGATGCTGCTAATTGGTCTTTTAACCTTTTCAAAAGTCCTTTGAACTTTTTCTTTCTCTGGCAGCTTAGCTATGTCATCATCTTTGTTTTCTAGTGTTAAAAGTCTGTTAGCTTGTGGCACTGTGATAATGGAGGTATGTCCCTTGTGTGTGTGTGTGTGTGTATGCATATGTGTGTGTATGTGTGCATGTGTGTATGCATGTGTATGTGTGTGTATGTGTGTGTATGCATGTGTGTGTGTGTGTGTGTGTGTGTGTGTTCAGTGGGATACCAGTGGCTAAGGAGACTGCACCAGAGTTTAAAGAGGTGTCAGAAGTAGGATGATAGAAATGTGCATCGAGTCTGTGTTGAGAAGATAAGGATTCACAGTCACATGCAGGGAAGAGCTGCTGCTTTGGACTGATTGCTCTAGAGTCAGGGTAGAGAGTAACCCTGAGAAGATGTGACAAGGGGCCAGATGAAAAGCCAGGAGCAGGTCCAAAGCAGGACAAGGTGGGCAGATGAACATCAGATCCAAAGAGATGAACAGGAAAGTGAAATAGGTCATGTCAACAGGGGAGGCTGGGGTCCGAGGCTGTGGTTCTTGATACACACACTAGGTGTAGGATGACAGGTTGTTGGAGGCTATCACCATTGGATGTTTACCTGTGGATGTTTACCTGTTTAAGGTACAGATGACGGGGTTATACTCTTCTCTCAATCTGGTATGTCTGATAAGTTCTTAGACCTGGTTTCTCAAATATGATTGTAATTTGCCTATATCTTAATTTACCCTGATAAAATCATGTGGTAGTATCTTTTCTAAGCCTTGGAATAAGTTGCTTATTAGTCTGTCTGGATGGATGTTGTTGGACAGATGGTTTTGTTTGTGGATCCACCCAAGTGCACAGTTATCCTTGATCCTTAAAAACGGAGTAAAACCTGCTTGTAAAGTGGTCAGGCACTGGGAAAAGGCATAAATTTGCAGAATTCAAATTAACTTAGTGCAGGGCACAGCGTGATCTCAGCAACTGTCTTTTTGACTTGTGTTCCTTGTGAACTTATAAAAAGATTTATTCATCTTATTTTATGTGTCTGCGTGTTCTGCCTGCATCTGTATATGTGTACCACATGTTTGCCTGCTGCCTGCAGAGTTTAGAAGAGGCATCAGATCCTTGAAACTGGAGTTGTGGGTGGTTGCAAGCTACTCCGTGTATGTGGGGAACTGAACCCGGGTCTTTTGTAAGAGCAACAAGGGCTTTTCCACAGAGACACCTCTGCGGTCACACACAGTCCTTCCTGAAATCAGTGTTGTTTGAGAGATTCCATCTTGACTTGCAGAGTCCTAATAATATCACTTAGTATCATTTGCTCTGAGATTTCCTGAGAGTACAGTTTGCAGAGTTCCAACTCAATATCAATTCTTTGAGATGGTCCCTGCCTGCTTCTGCTTCAGTGGCCACCAATGAAGCCCAGTTTCAAGCCCTCTCAATGCTAACCGCACCACCCTTCTGAGTCTATGCTCTCACTCCTGGCTCCACATTCTGACACTGCTGCTAACACTTCATGTTCCTCCCATCTAGATTTACAGTGTTTTCTGTAGCATGAATAATAAAATCCAAGACAGAAATTAGGGTTCAACCCTAAAACCAGAAAAACAATGCAGCCAAGCCACTAAACATGTTTTACCTTTCCCAAGGCTGGCAATCTCAAACTAATCAAACTAAAACTCTCTCTTTTCCTGTTTTATACTCCATTTAGTGCTGGGATTAAAGGTGTGACTGGCTAATTTTGGGATTAAAGGTATGAGCCACCACCACCTGGATTTGTTTCTGCATTGATCTTGTGTAGCCCAAGGTAGCCTTGAACTGACAGGGATCCATCTGCCTCTGTCTCCCATACCCTGTGATTTAAGGTGTGTATGACCATTACCTGACCTCTTGTGGCTTTAGTTTTGCCTCTGGTCTACAGGTAAGATTTATTTATTAAAATACCAATAGTATACCACTATAATTTTCTTATCCATTTATCCCGCTATTGATGATGTAACTATTATGAACAATACTGGAATTATCACGGGTTTGCAGCTTTTTCTATTGTCCAGTGGCTGATACTGTCAAAGGCCTACAAATGAGGAAGGTGAAGAAAGGTTTGGGATAGAGTAGATATAACTTTACTTGTATTTAAAATGAACTCAACAAGATACCAGAATCTTCTCAAGTTCAAAATTCTGGTAGAGTGTCAGTCATTTTTATTTTCATTATTTACAACATTTAAGCATTTTATAAAATTTTAATTAGAGAAATTAAAATTAATAAGAAAAGAAGATATATAGAATTGTGGTAATAAGAACTTTTTTTATTTTTACCAAACGATTCTTCTTCTATCAAAACTAATGACTTTGACTTTATTTCTAGAACCTGCCAGCCTCCAGACTTTTAAATGTGGTGATGTAATCAGCTCTCCTCCAGCCCTTGACTCAGGATGTGATATCAATGTGGGTGATATCTGCTTTTTTATTTCATATTAACACGATGTCCAGACCTTCACCCTTCCTTTTCCATCTCAGGTCTCTATATAGACACATAGAACATGTATTGAAGTCAGCTCTTCAAAATGGAGTTCTGACTCCCCCACAATATTTTCTGCAACATTTCCTCCATCACAGATACTAGCATCACCATCCCATAAAACCTACCACAGCACCAATTTCAATCTTCCTCAACTCTCTTCTTACTCTCGTTTTCCATAAGCAAGCATTCTTTTATGACACTAAACTGTTTCCAATTTCCGAGTCCAAGGTGAGGCTGGGAAAGTCAGTCTCCATGTTCTAGTCCCAGGCTTTATTTCAAAGCACTCACATTAGCAATGGTCACTCCCAACAGTAACCTTCCTTCTTTCCTATGGAGCACCATCATCTCTTTTGGAAAGGGTTACTTTAAAACACAAACTTCACCTTTGAGGAGCTTCCAAGGGCTTCTCGCTACTTTTAACTTGGAGTTAAACCTTCCAGGAGTCTTTGGAAGGCTCATCTGCAGTCAAATTCCACTCCCATGCCTGTATTTTCCGCAGTCTGCGGAACGCTCACCAGCAGATCATAATCCACCTCCATGCCTGTACTTTTCTGTGCAGTAGTTCCAAGGTCTTTCTGAGGATCAGCTTAACTGTTCCCTAGTCATGTCCAAGATGACTGACATCCTGTATACATTGCTGCTCTTGCCTTTTGTTTGGAGACTTCCTACTTACATCTTTTCCTTCCTTCCTTTACTGCTCAGATTTTAGCCTCTCTGACTGTCCCATTTCTTCAACAGCTTGTTGTTTCCTTTTGCCTTCCCAGACTCATCTCTATAGGACAATGAGAGACCTATACCTGATGTTTCATAAATGTTAGAAAAAATAATCTCAGTGTCATACAAAGTAGTGCATAAACAAAAAGGGTGCACCAGTGCCAAACAGAGCTCTCAAGCACACTCGGGCAGGAAGGGCACTCGGAGTAATTTCTCGCACAGGTCATGATTGTCTTTTCCCCATCCACTGGTATTTGACATCTCACTCTTTCTCAGTTGGCTAGATTGAAGCAAATTGGTACAAAGGAAATGTAGGAAAGAAGGAAGGGGTTGGACATTTAATTTCCCAGAAGGCAGCAGGTCCTTTGTGTAAACAAAAGCTTTACCAAGTGTGGTTCAGGTGTGGCTTAAAACAATAGCATAAAGATTTTGCAAGGTAGAGGAGATTAAAGAGATTTGAATTCCTTGTCTTAAACAAAAGTTTCTACAGTGTTTGACAGAAAAATCTAATATATAATGTTTCTTATGTATATATTAGTTCAAATAGCAAATTAATACTAGTTATTGATCAGTTGCTCACAGGCATTTCTCTGCAGGAATACCAGAGAATACAGACTTCTTTCCAGATTTCCTTTACCAGAGACTCTCTGGTGTAGAAAGTCCTTCTGTACATGTGTTGCTTGTTTTGGTTAATGAAAAAAGAAATGGCTTGGGTCTTTGACAGGGCAGAATAGAGCAAGGGGAAATTCAAAGCAGAGATAGAGGAAATAAGAAGGCAAAGTCAGAGAGATGCCATGTAGCTGCCGGAGGAGACAGATGCTGGAACTTTACCTGGTAAGTCACAACCTTTTGATGATACACAGAATAAAAGAAATAGGTTTACTTAAGATGCAAGAGCTAGCTAGGAATACGCTAGGGTCATTGGCCAAGCAGTGTTTCAATTAGTGTGGTGTCTGTGTGATCATTTTAGGCCTGTGCAGCCAGGAATGAACAAGCGGTCTCTATCTACAACTGGTCTAGTCACATTGAATAATAAATGGATCTTCACAAATGCTCAGATGTGAACATTGTCTGAATTTTAGAGTTGAGAAGAGGAACCTTTCACAGGGTCAAATATAGCTTTGAATCACAATTTCTAGTAAGCTGTAGAGTATTCTTGGGCTTTGTCTCATGCCAGTGTTTACTTTCTTAACATTATGTGTCTCTCCTCTCTGAAGTTTGCACAGTCAATTTCTAACAATGACCTGTAACCTTTCAACAGCAGTAACTTGCAGTTTTCAGTGTCTGGTGAATAAGTCTGTCTTCTTCACTCTCCTTCTTCCCTCTTTCTGATCTAGGAACTTTCCTTTTTCTTCACTGCCTATGCCTGCTGTAGTCTCAGAGGGACAATAGCCTTCCTGGGCCACCCAGAAGTTGGATGTAAGAGAGCAGGTTAGGTCAATGAGGCCAAGCCTGGGAACAGTTCGTGCTGGAAGACAGTGGATGCCTGACTCAAAGATAGGTTTGTTTCCTAGAATTTTTTTTGAAAATTGTCTTGTGAAACCTTAAAATATATATCCCCACAGAAACAATGTTATCAATCATGAATAGGGTCTTGGTGGCAATGAGAAACCTTGTATAACATACATGTCCAAATAAGATACTACTAGATTATCTTAAAATTCCTAGAATTCACATGGATTCCAGGGAAAAGCTGTTTCTGTTTCAGTGGAGGAAATCAAGACATATTCTTTACCTCCAGCTTTGATTGCTCTGTATGTGAGAATCTCCCTACTGTTCAATCTCAAAGTAGCCCAGTGTCAGCACTGTTGGTTGTATATTCCTAGGGTAATGGAGCCAGTGAAGGAGGAATTGTGCATGACCCTCGTGCTGGCAAGAAGGGATAATGACCTGTAGTTTATAGATAGCTTGTATGACTATAATCTACATATAAAAGTCACTCTGGTTTCAGGATAACAACAAATGTTGGACAAGATATTGTGTAATGAGAAGTCAGAAAATGAGCAATAAGAAATTATTGACCATACCTTAAAAGGGCCCCACTGTGCAGAGGTGTGGGTGTCCCTAAGTGTATCCTGTTATCTGTGGCAATGCAGACTTAAGAGAAATATCCAGAAACAAATTCTGGTAGCCTTGGACCTTGGTCTCTTTTCTTATTTGAGAAAGTTGAGGTTCACAGGGTTTTGTCACCCTTTAATATCAATTAAAAATTACTTTCCATTCCATGGGGCCAGTGTGTATATTGAATATATGTTGGCCAATACATTCTCTCTCATTGAATGCCATAAATATGTTAAGTTAAAATTACATATTCTCTAAAAAGTAATACTGACATCAACAAGTAAGATAGCAATAATTGCAAATTGTTATGTCTTCACTCAAAAACTGAAAATTACTTCTACTAACAAAAGACCATCTAAAATAGATGTCAGCCCAGACATTCCACAAGTCCAGAACTTCTCATTCCTGACAATGTCCATCTCTGATTCTCCATGCCTGCTTACTGCTCACATACTCAGTAACTCATTAAACCATCCCTGACCTTGCTATAGCCTCCTTTTAGTAGAATTTTGTTTTCTAGTAGCCCATTCTTCTTTGTTGTCCCATTGGAAAGAAATCCAATAAATATTCTTTTAGATATTTTCCTAATGGTAAGGCTGGTGATCTGGATTGGTATATAGGAGAGCTTGCAACACAGGCCTGGAGACCTGAGTTTGCTACCCAGAACTCATATAAAGATGAAAACGACTTTACAGTGTTGTCCACTGAACTCCACACACACACTGTGACATGCACACCTACACATATTATACACACACCCAAAATAATAATAATAGCCATAATTGTAATAAAAGTTTTTAAAAAAACTCCCCTGATAATCAAATATATTTCATTTTCATTCCAAATTCTTGGAAAGAAAAAAAATAATTCTTATCTGAACTCCAAATGAAACAAAAGTGTGTTGAGATTCTTTTTTTTTTTATGAGATTCAGAACATAAGAAGAAGCATTGATAATCCAAAGAAGTTTCTTTGTGATGGAAAGTTCCTTACATGGAAAGTAAATGCTTACTTAACTTACTTTTGTTATAGGACTCTTCTTTGGAGAAGATAGCCTGTAAAGTGCTTTATCATTTTAAATTGTACTGGTACATGTACTACCTAGTTTCCCCAGACCCCTTGTTTTATACTCCTGGACTACATTGTATTTTTAAAACTAAAATAATCTTCACAAACATTTTTCAATTGGGAGAAACATTAAGAATAATTGCGAATATTTCTCAAGAACTTTTCCTTTCCCAGATGTTACTTATGCTTCTCATTAATGAGTAGTCACCTGATCTGAGGTCAGGTGCTGCAAACTTTTCTTTGTTCCTGAGCTGAGAAAGTTCATATGAGATTCGGGTCTGAAATATCCCAGCTGGACAGTAATAGAGGCAGCATCCGGAGTGCTAAGTTCCCCTTTAACCCAGATACTGCAAAGGGCTTTCCATTAGGTGAAGGACTGTGGCAAAGATCACTCTAAATTCAGTTAGGCAAGATTCCACACTATACTATTGTTTGGCAATCAATAGAACCACTGCATTTTTTTTTTTTTGGTGTTGTTTCACTCTGTAGATTGCTAAGACTTTTATTGCCTAGTTCTTTTCCTGTGCGAATAAATTAATTCTTTGTTTGTGGAGTGAAAATATTCTCATCTTTTTAAATTAAAAAAATCATGTTGACTTTTTAACCTCCTGGGAAGTATGAAGTATCATTTAGGAAATTCAATAAAATTGAGATTCAAAGGTATCTGTCTCTATGGCTAAAACAGAGAAGTGAAGAATTCATCCTGGTAAAGTTGGACTGACATATGGATGGTTGGATGCATATTGTGCTAGTTATAAACTGAGGGTTGGGTGGGTAAGAGATATTAAAGGACATACGGTTGACTTCCTTTGTTAGAATTTTGTTAGTTATACAGAGAAAGATCTATATCTTTCTACAGATTACAATTTTGCAACCAGTGCAGAATAGGTGGATGGCTTTATCATCAGAAGTGTTCAAAAGTATGTTGGTAGGTCATTTCATAGAGACCTTATTATAATTAGTATATGAAATGTTTCAAACAGATAGTGTAGTTGTCCCTATTAGTCAGATTGGGGAAATTTGGTTAAAACGACCATTGCAAATACACTGGTATGTTGGAGGAGGGCCTGCTTGTTTGTCCCGGCCACCTGACTATCTTAACCCTGAAATAACCACACAGAAACTGTATTCATTAAATCACTGCTTGGCCCATTAGCTCTAACTTCTTATTAGCTAACTCTTAAATCTTAGTTTAACCCATAATATATGTTGGCAAAGGTCCTAGACATTTTCTCTCATATTTTAAAACTTGGTGCAAGTGTGCAAGAGATGAGTCAAAATGTAATGTAGTCCCAAAATGTAAACTTTAGCAGAGGAAATTTCAAAGTAGTATAACATTCCGGATGGGGTATGATTACTGCTTATGTTCTCACTCAGATTTATAGTAAGAAGGAGCAGGAAACTGAAGAGAGTACAGTAAGAAAAGGAGCCTGCAAATTTAAAGTTTCACGCAAGGTGGGTGTGGAGATAGAAGATGTGATTCCTTGAGATTAGTGCCATTAAAGAGAAACCTCAAGCTCTGCACTGCACCAATAAGCAATTTCTCCCTCTGGTACTCTAGTTCATAACAATGCAAATTCATTTGGGAAGATAAAGCCTGAACTTTGAAAATCATCAAAGTGATCATGCTCCAAAAAATGTTTTCCCAGGGAAGTTTGTTCTCAGATCAGCCACCAAGTCATACAGAACCTCCCACAGCTTTGGTAGAAGAGAAATAGACGACTCCTCAAGCTGTCAGATCTTTGGTAGAGTGTTCACGCTGTTTTTCAGGCATGCACAGCTGAAGAGATACAAGATCATAGACAAAGGTCCTAGATAGCAACTAAGATGAGCCATTATGTGATAGGATTAGATTCTCGTTAAGGAACCTCTATGAGGTCATTGTATAAAGTTGAGAAGGTGAGGCCTAAGTTTAAAAAGAGACATCAGGAAATTGTTCCAGAACTGTGGAACATTATCCAATTAAAGCCACAGACATAATATGGAATTAATCCAAGAGGGAGAAATACTGTGTCCAAGACAATGACCTTGAATTGACAGGGACATCCAAACCTGTTAGAGTGGAGATGATGTCATCATGAGTCCCAGATGCTGGACGTGGTCCTGTGATATTTAGTATTTGCCTTTATGGATTTCAGTCTCCCTCAAACTGTGATCCAAAATAAATCTCCTCTTCCCTTAGTTATTTCTGTCAGCTATGTTGTCATAGTAACAAGAGGAGTAAGCAATAGAGTAACAAAAATGATTTGCAATAACAAATGAAAAGCATTAATCAAGCATAAGCTATAATTTCATGTTGAAGACCAGCTTCAAGAAAATTCATACACTCTAGGGTAGGGGAATGTGGATTAGAAATGTTAGGCAGGAGGAACAGAGATAAGAAAGAAACACAGAAATGCAAGATAGTACCGGGAGGACAACTCAGTGAATTCTGAATACTGAATTTTCCCTTGTTTAATTTTTAACTGCTTTTTTACCCCAATACAAGGGGGGGGGGAAGCAAAAGACTGCTTTAACATGACACAAAGGACAACAAGAACAGTTCCTTGCTTCAATACTTGAGATGTCAAACTACTATTTCCCGAGTAAAGTATTTGATGTTTAAGGCAGGAATATGCACTAAACACACCCTTGACCAAGTATCTTGTAGGCAACCACTCTCTATGTCAAACCTCCTATTTTAAAAGAAGGAGCAGAAGTAGGCTCAAATTCTCTGATTTTTAGTTAGGGTAGAGCAGATCCATCTCTATGGGTCATCGTAATGTCCTAAACTCCAAGTAACCACACACTAGGTCAGGATGTGTATCCACACTGGTCAACAACTTTGAAAGAGCAAAGATGAGCTCTCTGACTTTCAGTCAAGTTAGAACTGGCTCACATCCGTGTGTCCCCTCATAATTTGGATTTTTATTTTCTTTGTATAGCTTTTAAAATGTTTTTAGTTTGAGATAATTGTGGATTTACATAAAATTATGAGAATAAAACTTACCCAGTCTTAAAATCTGACATCATTATAATACAAAGAGACAGATTTATCTTAAACACATTTCACCAATTGTTATTTGACTTGAATTTTTGTGTTCAGTTCCATAGAATTTCCTGAAAGATATAACTTTGGTGGTTAACATATCATTTAATTTCTGTACAGGAATTCCTCGTACTGTCCTTTTAGATTCACTGGTTTTCTATTCATCCATCCTCAGTGTTTGATTACTTTCAAACACTACTAATTACCATTGATCATTTTGTTATTTTAAGATTTTGAAAGGAAGTACGCATTGTATATATGAAAATTTGAGAAATAGATGGCTTCCTTAATAGATGAATCTTTGAAATTTATGAATGGTATATCTGTTCTATTTGAGCTTTATTTCTTTCATGAGCATTTTGCAATTTTCAGCATAATCAGTATATGAAATATTTAATTAATGTCCATTTTACTTTCTATAGAACAATTAGGGATAGTACTTTTTTATTTGTTTCCCCATTTTCCTTGATAACACATAGAAATGTTACTGCTTTCTGTATGTTTATTTTAAAATCACAGCCCTTGCCCACCTCCCTCAATTAAGAGAATTTGTCTATGTGATTTTGTTGGTTAGAGTTTTCTGCAGATAAGTATGTCATCACAAATGGGTATGGCTCACTTCTTCACTGTAATTCCTTTTCTTTTTTTTTTTTTTGCTTTATTGCATAAACTTTTATTAGAATTTGCAATACCTTGTTAAATAAGAATGGTAAAGGAGGGTATCTCTACGTTGTTTTTAATCCTAGAGGAAATATTTTCTTTTATGATGAGTAGATAGTATCTGGTAGATTTTACTACTGTGTTTGTTTTCTCAACTTTTTTTTAAGAGCCACATTGAGAAGGTGCCCTTTATCGTTACTTTTTTCACACTAGGTGCTGAAATATTTTTAATACATTGAAATGATCATAAGACTTTTCTCCTTACCCTATTGATGTGGTGGATTATAGTGACTGATTTGGTATGCTCAATCAGATTCATATAACTAGAATGAATTCCATTTAATCATGGAATATACTCTTTGTATATTTTATTATTCACATATTGAAATTTCCAAAATGAGTATAGTGACTCCAAAATAGAATGCAAAAATTACATGATCAAGGAAAGGGGTTTAGCCTGGGTTTTTTCTTGGCTTGTATAAATTAAAATTCATTTGTTGATATTACTTCTGCACTGTTTAATGTAACTGTATTTAGATATAGGGTCTTTAAATATGTAATTAAATTAAGGGATATAATTATGGTGAGGCTTAATATGGAATGACTAGGGCACTAATAAGAAGAAGATATTTTGACAGACAAATATAGTGGAAGACAAAGGAAGACACTTTGAGAAGATAGCCATGTATGAATCAAAGAGAGATCTTAAGGAGTGTAACTTTACCAATACTTTGGAATTTAGGATCATGGAATCATTAGAAACCTCTCTTATTCAAGGCCACCCTAATGTAGGGACTTACCTCAGAAACTGATAAAGGTTTTAATAGTTAGGGAATAAGGGCTTGGGGGGGTCTGTGTGTCCTGAACTTTTTACTGGGACCAAAACAAATCAAACACAATCTTTCTTATCAGGTTGTTTCTGTGTAAAAAGGATAAGGCATAGAAGTGGGTCCAGTGCAGGCATAGTCAGACCCCAGCAATGGAGTTAAACTCCTGTGCAGATTCCAGGTCATTTACGTTTATGAGATTTGTTTCGTGATCCAGGATATGGCGACTCTTGGTGAATTTTATTTGGAAACCTTCAAATGTCTCTTCTGTTCTTGCTGATTGATTGTGCTGTTCATTTCTTCTATACCATGCTGATGTCTGATTGGTAATTTTTTCATTTGCAACGTGGTATGTTGAAGAGTTTTGTAATCTGCCATTTATTCTCATGGTACTATCAACTTTTGCTTTTTTAAAATTGAAGTTCTATTATTCTCTTGTAGGATATGTTCACATTTAGAAGTATTATGTCATTATCATCAGATCTATCAGCCTTTGTGTATATTAGTGTTATATGATACAACATATTTTATCCTTTTATTTTTATGTTATTTGTTAAATTCAAAATTTTTTTTTTCTGGGCAGCATATTTTTAACTTTTGTGATAACCTCTGTTTTGGAGAGGACAGCCTACAAAAATAAGTTCTCTTCTTCAACTATGTGCTTTCCTGGCATCCAGATCAGATTTGTCAGGCTTGAAGACAAGAGCCTTTATCTCTGGGCCATCGCACTGGCCCTGTTTTAGTACTTTTAAAGCATGCTGCATCTGCTCTGCACACTTTCTAGTAAGAACTGACATCTTTACATTTTTTTTACTTCCCGTTGGGTAGATTGCTGCTTTTTACTCTCTTGCCTTTAATGACATTCTGGCATTCTTTGTTTTCAAATGTTAATTATGACTCTGCTCAGCATGTTTGGTTAAGATTGATCCCATTTGAAGTTTGTTTCCTTGTTGCAGCATTGCCTTTATACTTTCCACCAAATTTGGGGAACTTTTCAGCCCCGCCTTCCCTCTTTCCATCTTCTGATACTCCCATGATGTGATACAGTAGTTTTCTCCATGACTCCATAGGAAGAAACACATGTTTAATACTGTAAACCCAAGGAAAAACAACAAAAGACACATGACTGGGAAAATCATATAAATGGAGATCTATTTCTCTTGTTTAGCTAAGTAGACATGTCATACTGCCTTTGAAATATCTATATGGATAGATGAATGATTCTCTAGCTGTAACTGGAGAAGGCTCTCTTTCCAGTGAACAGTGGTGAATTCAGAAATCCATGGTTCTTTTAAATGCTGAGAACAAGAGACAGGTGAATGTTTAGCCCTACGATAATTAGACCACCTTGTAAACATCAAGGAGCAGCAAATAGAAAAGGAGGTGGAAAGATGGAAGATCTCAAAGATATGAAGAGAGGCTGCAGAGGCCGCCTTCTAGGCAGGACACACAGCAGATATTCTGATCCTATGAATCTTACAGACTTTCTGCCCCCTCTTCCACGATGGTCCCTGAGGTTTATATGTAGGGATTGTTTTGTAGCTCTATCAACTGGGTGGGAATGGGCACCCCCACTATCAATTGTTCTCTGCATTTTGAGCAGTTTTGGATTTTTGTGAGGGTTTCCACCTGCTGTAAAAAGCAGCTTCTTTGATGAGGGGAAGGTAACGCTTGCTTTGAATGTAAGGGTGGTCTTTTAGAATGCACTTGGGAATTGTACTGGTCTAGGGAAAGTAGCAGTAGTATGTAGGTTCTCCTCTAGGGTCCACAACCACCACGCCACAGACAGTTCACCAGATTTACAGTATCAGCTGTGAGTTCCTTTCATTTGAGTGGGCAATAAGTTCATTTAAATGGTTGTTGATTATGACAAGACATGTGCCACTATTGCATCCTTAGGGATGTCTTACAGGCTAGTCACTGATGTGATTCATAGGTTTTACAGAGGATAGGACATTTATTTATTTTTCTCTATTGACAGCTTTCTTAATTCTTGCAGATACTCCAAGAGTTCCTCAGGCAATAGGCTTATGGGTCAGATCCAGCTCAAATCTTCAAAGCCATGTTTTAAAAACATGCGGTGTCTTCAACAATGAAGTCTTAACTTCAATTTCTGTGAGTCAGTCAATGGCAATGGCAATAGCCTGTAGCTTTTTGGAAGACTTCTGGAGTCCCTTAACTAACAACTTGAAGAGGATTTTGTTAGATAGTTTATAATTCTTTGGAAGTGGATTTTTACTTTGAAATAGCATAGCTTCACATAAACTCTATGTATAAATATAATATACATTAGATATAAATTTTATGTAAACATAAAATAACATCTTCCTATGGCTTTATAATAATAATTGTTCTCAATTCTCCCTTTCTTCCTCAACATTAGTATTACCCCCTCAACTTTGAAGATATGAAATTTATGAAGAATTGGGAAAGACTAGAAGATGGAAAGATATTCCATCTCACAGATAGATATAATTAATATGTTTTTAAATAACCATCCTACCAAACACAATTTATGGATTCAATGCAATTCTAATAAAAATCTCTGTGACAGTCTTCATAGAAATTAGAAAAATAAACTCTAATGTTCATATAGAACCATGAAAGACCCAGATAGCCAAAGTAATCCTGATCCAAAACAAAGCTGCTTGAGGAATTACACTTCTAGATTTCAAACTATATAATTTTCACTCATTTGTAGAACTTACTAGTGTTTTTGTGGCGAGGTAGGGTTTCTGGTTGTATTTCTAGTTCCAAAATTCATACTTAATTCTTTTAAGTATTTTTTGGTTAAAATTTCTTAATTTTCCATTTGTTTCAAGAGAATTCATAACTGCTTGCAAAGTATTTTTATGAAGGTTGATTGAAAATTTTTGTCACATAACTCCATTAATTTATTGGTTTTGGCACTGATATCCATTAGCTGCCTTTTCTCACTCAAGTCGTGATTTTCCTAGATGAGGAGCTGTAACTGTATTTAGGATATTATGAGATGTTTGGATATTATGAAACTCTAAGACATTATTCAGACTTCTTGACCCAACTGGAATTACTTGGCTGTGCGAGTAGAATTTTTCCCGACTGTTGTTTGGTTCAAGTAGGGCAGGTATTGTCAAAAGTATCTGTGCATCTTTTTGGTACACTGTGTCCTGGTGTTCTGGATAAGAGGAATAGGCCTTTTGTGGCATTTGCTTTCAGATGCTTCTGGCTCAAAGGTTTTTATGTTCATCTGTAAACAACAAAACCTACAAGCAGCATGCACAATGCTCTTTCTCTAGCCCTAGTGTCCCTTGGCAGTGCAACCCCTCCTTTCCATCTTGAAGAGCTTCCACAAGCTTTGTTACCTGTCCAGTGTGTTTAGCTGTAAGTCAGAGACTCTGAGAAGAACGGAGTTGTTCTGGTTTTGCCAAACCTGGAACTTTAAGGTATTGTGTTTTATTTATTTTTTTTTACTTTGAATTTTCTGTCTCAGTAATATTTTTGACATTCTTGCCCAAAATCAGATAAATTCAATTGTCAAAATCTTGATTTAGTTGTTATTTGGAAAGCTCTGAATTTTTTTTTTGCTTATTTTTGGTATAAGGAAGCTATAATAGGAATAGGAAGCCTTTTGTTTACATTTTAATAAATACCAAAAGCAACGAGGCATCTACCTTCCTTATGGTAACCTGTTTTCAATAATAAAGAATGGGGGAAAAATGTCGTAGTGTTGAACTATGCTAGAGTCATCAAAATGTGTCCATCAGATTGGCCTGGTGGACAAGCTAATGACTGAAGTAGACAAGCATAGCCCACTGGGAGTGGTCACTCCCTAGGCAGGTGGTCTTGAGTCTAAGAAAGCAGACTGAGAAAACCACATTGAGCAAGCCAGTTAGCAGCATCTTTCCATGGCTTCTGTTTCATTTCCTCCTCCAGGTTTCTACAGTGAGTTCTCAACCTGACTTCTCCCCAAGATGGACAATAAGCACTAAGCCATATATGTCCTTTCTTTCAGAAGTTTCTGTTGACTTATTTAGCAAATTATCTCTGACTTTCAGTTTTCAAGAACTGCCTGACAATTGAAACCTATATATTATTATATTGACCAACTCTTATTTATTTGTCTATTTACATACATATTTATTGTGTGTATGTGTGCTTGCATGTGGTGTCCAGAGATAAACCTCAGATATTATCTTCAAGAGCCATCCCTGTCTTTGGAGATACTATTTCTAGGAGCTTGGGCCCACTCATTAGGCCCGGCTGGCTGGCCTGTAAATCTTAGTGACCTGCTTGTCTCTCCCATCCAGTGGGTTTACAAATGCTCAATGGTATTTTTTTTTTAACATGGGTGCTCCTGACTCAATTAAGGTTCTCAGGTTGTATTGTAAACTTTTTAGCATTTTACAGGTGGAGCTCTCTCTACTCTATACTAAATACTTAGTCTTTTGATTCTACAAATATCTGAGCTTCAAGATCCAACAATTTTAACATTTTGTATTTGCGACTTGTCATTTAGAATATGTGATCATATTAATGGGATCTGATTAATGGAGGTTTATATTTGTGCTATCTTTTAAAAAATTCTTAAAAAAACTATGGCGTGGGTTATGATCACACAGAAAACACAGAAAATATTTTGATTACTCCTAAAAATAAGCATGCTCAAATCTAGATCAAGAACCTCCAAGGAGGTCCTGTAGAGGCAAAGATTTGACTTACTGTTTATAATCCATCTGGGTATACTGGTACAGTAAATTTTCTTTTAATTTAACAATATACCTTTGACTTCCTTTCATCCCTTTCATGTCTTTTGGTTACTTAAGCTATCTTGTTACTCAGTCAGGCAAAATTAGTTAAGTTCAGTGTGTAAAGGATGCCTTCCCAGCTAGCCTGGGCTAAAGCTAGCTCTGCACTGGGTAGAAAAAGGACCTAAGTTAGTATTCCTAGAAAATGTAAAGATTCCCACTGACGAGGAAGCTAACTAGTTGGAAATCTAATTAGTGCATTGAAAATGACCATGTTCATATTTATAATGAAATACTGAAAACAAAATTAACATTTCAGATTTTCAATGTTAATTAGACCCTTCTTACCTATGGTAAATGACTTAAAACATTTGAAAGATAACAGGATAGAATAACAATAGAATTAATATAAAAGGTAATTAGCAGTGTACTTTGAAAGCATCAAAGTAGTTAATTAAGAGACCATAGAAAAGGGACCATGAAAAAGAAATAAAACATCAATGCTTGTATACACAACAGATATGTATTATTATCATAGTTATATGAGATTCACCACAGTTACTGGCAAAGAGAAATTTGAAAAAGTAATGTGAAATTATAAAAATTATTTTTTGTATAAATAAAAACTAAAATTATTATTTTCCAAATATAAATAAAAATAATTTTAATAAAAGAATAGTCACAAACACTGTCTGATCAGACCAAGAAGTAAGTGACTGGCCTCCCAACTGAACAGCCCACTCCAGTCTCTAGGCCCTATGCCAGGGGCATACCCTATATGCCCTTCCCCACCAATCGCAGCCACATTAGCCAGCCGGTAGACGATCCTTCTCTGGGCAAGCTACTCCACATGTGTCATCAGACCATGTAAACTACAAATCTCACTCTGCCCACAAACCCGTCCTCCTCTCCCTGCGAAGTAGTGGCACCCTGAGACACAAACACCTCCTGCACAGATCAGACCAAGAGGCAAAAACACTGCCTGCACCTATTGGAGGGAGAGATGAGTAGATGCCAAGGAAAGAATACATTCAACCTAAAGAGCAATATGGCACCATCAGGACCTAGTGGTTCTACAATACCAAGACCTAAACGTCCCAATGCAGATGAAGCAGAGGAAAACCAACTTAAAAATAATTTTATGAAACTTATGGAGGATTTTAAAGAGGAAGTGGAAAAAAATCACTTAAAGAAATAGAGAAAAAGCAAAAAATATTGGAAGAAATCAATAAATCTCTTAATGAAATAAAAAAAAATAACCAAGATAAAGCAAACAGGTGACGGAAACAGTTTAAGATTTGGAAATTGAAATAGAGGCAATAAAGAAAATACAAACTGATCGAATCTTGAATTGGACAATATAGGTAAACAAAAAGTAACTACCAATGCAAGAATAACCAACAAATGCAGATGATGGAAGAGAGAATCTCAGGTGTTGAAGATACTATAGAGAATAGATTCATTGGTCAAAGAAAACATTAAAGCCAACAAAGTCATAGCATAAAATATCCAGTAAATATGGGAAACCATGAAAATATCAAACCTAAGAATAATAGGAACAGAAGAAGAATACCAGTTTAAAGGCACAGAAAATACATTCAACAAACTCATAGACGAAAACTTTTCCAACCTAAAGAATGAAATACTTATGAAGATACAAGAAACGTACAGAACACCATAGACTGGACCAAAATAAAAAGTCCCCTTGCCACATTATAATCAAAACACTAAATATACAGAGGAAAGAAATAATATTTAGAGCTGCAAAGGAAAAAGAATAAGTAACATATAAAAATAGATCCATCAGAATTACACCTAACTTCTCAATGTAGACTCTGAAAGCCAGAAAGTTCTCGACACACATTATGCAGACACCAAGAGAACATGGATACCAGCCTAAACAACAATACCCAGCAAAACTTTCAGTCATCATAGATGTAGAAAATAAAATATCCCATGACAAAACCAGATTTAAACAATACCAATCCATAAACCATGCCCTATAGAAAATGTTAGAAGGAAAATTCCAACCCAAGGAAGTTAGCTGCACCCAGCAAAACACAGGCAATAGATAATCCCATACCATTAAATCCTAAAAAAAGGGAAACACACACTCCAAAAATTACAGGAATTAACAATCACTGATCACTAATATCCCTTAATATTAATAGAATTAATTTGCCTATAAAAAAGACACAGGCTGAAAGAATTGATGCAAAAACAGGATTCATCCTACTTCTGCATACAAGAAACACACCACAACTTCAAAGACAGACATTACCTCAGAGTAAAGGGTTGGGAAAAGACTTTCCAAACAAAAAGACCTAAGAAGCAAGCTAGTGTAGCCATCCTAATATCTAACAAAATAGACTTCAAACTAAAAGTAATCAAAAGAAATGAAGAAAGACATTTCAAATTCATCATAGGAAAAATCCATCAAGATGAAGTCTCAGTTCTGAACAGTTATGCCCCCAAAACAAGGGCACCCAGATATGTAAAAGAAACATTACTAAAACTTAAATTGCACATCAAACCCCACACACTAATAGTGAAAGACTTTAACATCCACTCTCACCACTGGACAGGTCTGCCTGACAGAAACTTAACAGAGAAATAAGGGAACTAACAAATGTTATGACTCGAATAAACTTAACAAAAATCTATAGAACATTCCATCTGAACACAAAAAAAAATATACCTTCTTCTCATGGAACCTTCTCTAACACTAACTACATAATCAGTCACAAAGAAAATCTCATCAGGTACAAAACATTAGAATAAACCCCTGTATCTTATTGGATCACCATGGCTTAAAGTTAGAATTCAACAACAGCACAAATTACAGATAGCCTACAAACTCATAGAAACTGAATAACACTCAACTCAATCACCACTGGGTCAAGGAAGAAATAAAGAAAAAAAATTAAAGACTACCTAGAATTCAATGAAAATGAATGTACAAAAACCCCAAACCTATGGGGCACTATGAACACAGTGCTAAGAGGGAAAAAAAAACAAAACAAAATAGCTAAAACAAACCTATACTATAAAGGATCTTTTGGAGACATGACTATCCTTGACATCAAACCCTACTATAGATGTATAGTAATAAAACTAGCTTGGTATTGGCATAAAAACAAACACACACACAAATGAAATTAAATTGAAGACCCTGACATTAATCCAAACACCTAATTTTTGACCAAGAAGCCAAAATTGTACAATGGAAAAAGGAAAGCATCTTTAACAAATAGTTCTGGCATAACTAGATGTCAACATATAGAAGATTGTAAATAGATCCAAAGCTATTGCCATGCACAAAACTCAAGTCTGAGTGGATTAAACACATTCTTTTCATGGTCCTATTTGGGTTCATAATAATAAAATATTTTATCTTGCTTTTAAGTCTGTTTAGTGGGACTCTTTTGCTAGAATCCTGAGATATGAAATTACCAACACCCTGAGTTTCATTGCTTTAGACATCAGAGAAATGTATTCTAAGATTAAGTTAAGTCACTCATTCTTTGTCTTTCAGAATTTTTTTTAAGGAAAGCAGGTCAAGGCTCCCCACCATCAAGACATGTACACTCTAGCTAAAGGAATATGATGAAAATGGTAGATTTCTTTAAAGTACAATAGAGAAACAAAAACTACGACCTAAAGAGGGCTAAGATGTCTTAGAATGGAGTGGGAGTTTCCCTGTGGGGATGTCACTGGTGGATTGACTTGGTCTCTTTGATTGATGTCCCAGCCTACTGTTATGGCACCATCAGGGGATTCTGAACTGTGCAATAGCAAGAAACAGCTGCGAAAAAGCAAGCAAGCAAGTGTGGATGCCTTCATTTCTCTCTACTCTGGAGTGTGATTGCGGTGGGACTAGGTGTTTGAAGCCCCTCCTACTGTGACCTCCCTACTACTGGACTGTAATTTGGAGTTGTGAGTGTGTATTAGGGCAACTGAAATGAAATAAGGAAAGACATGTGGTGCTTTGCTAGATCTGCTGAGGAGATCTGAAGAACAGGAGGGAATGATTCAAGGCTATTTCAGGAAGTACGGTGTTCCATGTAGAGCAAACGGTATACAGAGACATTTAGAAGTGTGCTTTAAAGAGACAGAGGTCTTTGTGGCTATGCAAAGTCAGGCAGGCACAGAAGAGAGATCAAGGGAAGCTATGGGTAAGGCAGAACCTAGATCCCATTGTTAAAGGACAAAATAAGAAAGACTTCACAGGACTTTGAGTAGAAGAATAAGATTATTGGAGTTAATTATTTAAAGGCTGTTTGTCTTCCATCTTCTTTGTTGAGAATACACCTGGCATGAAGCCCTTACACACAAATCCAAGCAAGAGGTAGTGATAACTACACCAGGTTGTTTTTAAACGCTGGTTGGATTTTGAAGGTAGTCAATAGAATTAATTGATAGATTGGACATGACATATTAAAAAAAGGAATCAAGATGACTATATTTAGAAATGTACACAAAATATAGCCGTCCATAAACTTTGATTTCTCTATAATGGTTTTTCTTTTTTACATTTTGAGTGGCTTTATTTCTAAATCTTTTAATAGGATTTTTTTTGTTTATTTGTTTGTTTGTTTTTACATTCTTTTGGCAGCTATATTTTAAAATTACTCTACATGGTGAAAATTCTGGGGGATATTAAAATAGGGATCTATTTTGGTCTCAGCAAAATTACAAGAGAATGATTGATGCATGATAATAAAGTAGATAAAAGATTATGGGGAGTCAAAGGAGAGATGTTCCTTTGTGCTGTGGGGGGCGGGGAAAGCTACACCATAGGTAATCCTGAATTACTTTGAAGACAGTATAGACTTGGGGATTGTCCAGGTAAGAAGCATCCTAGGCTGGCCTATGTACCAAATCCAGGACATGGTTAGTGATCTTTAGCAGCTGGAACGATTGTGGGGGAAAGAGTGAACAAGTTGTTCTCATATCGTAGGATGCTTTGGACAAAGGAGGTTACAGGAAAGGTCAGACATGTCGGGGAGCTATTTCATGCATGGAACTACTGGGAGCTGCCATATTTCAAAGAAACACCGGGCTGTTACAGAGAAGATGGGTTTATAGCAGCTGAGACGGATGTCTGGAGAGCACAGACCTCTTCAGACTTTCCACCTGCACTGTATGGGCCAAGAGAACGGAAGTACAAAGATCGGTTTTTCTGGCATATAGTCAACTCATCTTCATACTCTCAACAGGAGGGTTAGGGACCTAATTATATTCAATCTTCTTTGAATATAATTATGATTTGTCTGATTGTAGAGATTCTTGGGAAAGAAGAAAGAAAGAATGTAGAAATAAAGCTGGCTCCTTTAATAAGGAACCAAGAAGTCCAGAAATTTATTACGTTGCAAAAGACTTTCAAAGATTTACAGAAGAACTTTCCAAAGCTCATTTGAGGTAAGAGCCTCAAATGGCCACCTGCTCCAACTCCACTCGGTTCCTCTTCTCAACTAGAATCGAAATGCAATCTGGATTCTATGACTGGAAACATCTTCCGGTATTTTCCTTAATGGAGCACAGAGGCAGAGGAGGTGAAGAGAAGGTCACTCCTTTGAAGGTCTATGAAGCTTAAAATGTTCTGGCTACAGACTTCAGCTGAACCAATTTTGTTTTCCATGGTGAAGTCTAACCAAACAAACTCTTGGGAATGCACCCAAAGAGCTTGTACCGAACAGTTGAATTTTAGAAGGCAAAAAGAAAGGAAAGAGCTGATTGTTTTGGCAATGAGCATGCTGTCAGCAAGGTGTTTCTTCACCCTCCTTAACATTTTCAGAAGTGTGAGAAACAATTAGAAACAAATATGAGTGCTGGCAAGAGACTTGTAGGACAGACCACCTTCCAGCAGGACATTTTTCAGAAGCCTCAGTAGAAAGTTTGGGTTGTGTACTTGGAGGTGACACAGCCTGCTCACTAGTAAATACAAATAGCATTTCCTTATGTGCCATATATTTTTCCTATAGGAAATGGATAATCTACTATGACATTTTGGTGGATTAGAATAAGAGAAATAAATCAAAAATACAAGTTTTCGCATTCCTTTTTCAAATGAAAGATACATGCATTAGTAGATTAGCAACCACAAAATATATAAGTATTTATAAAACAGTACTGCTTTTGAACACCATCTGCCGAAGAGCGGTATTTATTCAGCCACTGATATGAGACCAGATTTTCTTCTACATTATGCAGAGGGGAAGTACATCCTTGTACTAATAAGCATACACTTTGTATTTAGACAGCCTAAGTTCTAATGAAATTCTTTAGTTGATAAGCTGTGCAATTTTGATTATGTTATTTAACATTACTTTCCCTTTGAGGAAAGGGTTTCATTTTAATCATACCTTTTAACCATACCTGTGTCATTTAGTTCATCTGACACAGTAATATATGGAAAGCATCCTGCCAAATGCTTAACATGTGTAAGTATTTGATAAGTAATAACTATTATCATGCAGCTTCAAAGTATTTTGAATGTTGTACTGAATTAGTTTTTCAGAGGTTGCTCAGTGAAGGTCTTGTCTGATTGCAGCATATAGGTCTCTGTACTAAACTGAGGCACAGATCACAATCAGGATGGAGCATAGAGTGTTTTTAAACATGGTAATTCGTGCTCATGCTGAGTCCATTTTGAGTTCACAGAGCCTTCGATTGCTGAAGTAGTTACTATCTCTTACTTTGCTAGTCAAGAAAGGAGAGCCCTATACTTGTGATAAGCAAGTGTTCTGCCCTGCAGGGAGTAGTCTAATACCATCCATTCACACTTCATTAGAACTTGTATGGCCTGGCCCAACTGAACAAGGGTCAAAACAGATAATGCATTTATATTTCTAAAAGGTAAAAGTTGAAAAATTGTTGAACAGCACTGATGACTATCATGGAACCACTAAAATAGCTGGAAATGAGACTCTAATAGTGGTATTGAGTTTTAAAAAAATGAGTCGAGTGTTGGAGAGTGGCTCAGTAGTTAAGGAAACTGACTGCTCTTCCAGAGGACCTGAGTTCGGTTCCCAGGACTCACGTAGGGTTGCTTGCAACCACCTGTAGCTCCAACTTCAGGAAGATCTGTTGCTTCTGATTTCGGCAGGGACTTGCACTCATATGCATATTCCTCCACACAGACACCCACAAGTACACATAATTAAAAACCGAAATCTTTTAAAAATATCGAATCAAAATGAATCAGAATAAAGGTTACATAAAGTGCCTTTGAACTCCAAGTGAAGCACTGAGGACTCAGCACAGTTGGTGGCGCACACCAGATGCTGCCTTGAGTTTCTGGAATGTTTGACCCCATAAGCAGTGCCATTGTTTGAGTTCTTTGGTTCAAGATCTCCCAAGCCATATTTGTTCTTTTATGGCCTCTCTTACATGCTATTTAAATGGTCTTAATCGGTTTTTATCTTGCATCTAATGGGTTTAATGTGTTCTAACTGTATGGTCCCATTTGGCAAGTTGGATGCTATATGGCTGAAAGGTGCCATATAAAAAATATTGTTATTGTTATAATGATGGATTCAATCTCTGAAGGGGAAGTTGTGGAATGTTTTGATACTAAGCTATCATTATTTTTAGAAAAATGAAGTTTGGCTTCTTGCTACACTAGTAAGCCCTGAAGATGAAATGTTTGCTATCCACAGCATGGATCTTAGCAAAGGGCCAAAGCAGTCAAAATAAAAACATTTTGAGATAATGTTTCATACATTACTTGACAGATGTTTGCTTTTAAGTATTCTTGAAAAGTTAATATAAGAAATTAAAAAGAAAAAATACAGTAAGCAAAAGCAGATATATTTGGTTTTAGTTCTAGTTATTCTTACCACCACTGATCACACATGCCTGCTGTGTTAACTACTTAACCCTTTGTGCTGATCAGCTGCCATTTAGTGTGAGGCAGAGTGAGCAAGAGAGTGTTACACTGCTTTGGAAATGCATCATTAAGACAGGAGGTGCATGCAGTTCTGGAAAAAAGGGACTGTTCAAATCCCTTCCCTCAGGATGATGTGGTATTATGTTCCCGTTACTTGAATATTCATTATGGTTTCCCACATGTTTTTGGCTACCTCTGTTTCCTGCAACTGTTTGTGTTATTAAGTTGATCTGGCTTACAGATAAGTGGCTTGAACTTGGATAAATGGTAGCTTGGGATGCTCACGTAGATTGGGTAGATCTCCTTTCAGCCTAAGAATTATGGAGGTTTTCTAAAGGGAGGTGAGACAAAGCAGCCAGGGTTTTGTTACTGAAGGGCCTCAAACCACAGATGGAAAACTCCACATGGCTAGTCTGAGGAATTCTCTAGTGTGCCAGGCACTGGCCTTCCCTGTGTCTTTAACCAGACAGATTTCCAGAGAGCACAGCAGAAACTTCATTTCTTTCAGAGTGAGCAGAAAGAAGGGCATTGGGAAGCATTGCCTCGTAGAACTAGGAGAAACTGTTAGGGACTGATGGTGATGTAATTATATGACTTTCTAATGGGGAGCATTGACACTTAACAATGTAATTTAAATAATGAGATATTCGTGGATACGGGTATCATAAGAAATCTAGAAGGTCTCTAATCTAGGAAAAGGAAGAAGACAGATTGATGGACTGATGAAGCTTGAAGCTATGCTTGCCAAATTCTTCTTTAGGAAACCTGAATTCAGTTCATTGTCAAACTGAAATAACGGTTTCCCGCTCTTGTGCTGCTCTTATACAAGGAGATCGTGCAGCAGATTCACACAGGACTGGGGTTCAGGGGCCAGACTACCTGGAGCTCTGTTTCACTGGGTCTGCAGCCCTGAGCAGGTGATACCACCCTGCAACTCTCAGATGTCCCCATTTGCTAATTGGAGGTGATGAGAGTGAGTTCTGGCTTTGTCCTGGGGACCAAATAAGCAAATATACAAAACACATCCAATGGGTCTGGCATATGACTAATGTTTGTTAAAGAAGTAAACGAAGTGGCATGCTTCCAAAGCACCTTCCACTTTAAGAGGAAGACAGTATAGCATGGATGTCTACTGCGTGCTTCATTGTGACTGCCTTTATTAGCACAGAGGGAGAACACTGCATTTAGTTTACCTCTAAGTAAAAGAGAATTGTGAGTTGCTTTGTTTGTATTTTGCTGTGGGGAAAAAAGCGAAGCATTCTTTCAAAAGTAAAACTGTCTTAAGTTCGACCATGAAGGCAATAGAGATTGGTCTGTTAAAGACCAAGGCCAGGGGCTGGAAAGCTGGCTCAGCAATTACCAATTATGAGCACTTGTTACTTGTGCAGAGGACCTGGTTCAGGTTCCCAGCACCTACATGGCTACCAACATCCATCTGCAAAGGCAGTTCCAGAAGATCCATTGCCTTCTTAGGGACTCCCCAGTCATTGCATTCACATGGCACACAGACATACATGCAGGCAAAACACCTATAAACATAAACTAATGACAAAAATAGTAGCTTTTTTTTTTTTTTACAAATAGTTGAACTTATCTCTAAACATTGAACTTCAGAGAGACTGTTTTTTAGTTATTTAAGTTTCTTCTTATGGACACAAAACATTTTTGATACAATAGACATTGTCTGGGAGCTAGATATCTACCAAGAGATGAATGGATAATAAATTATGGCACATATATACAATGGAATTTTATTCTGCTATTAAAAAATATGAAATCATGAAATTTAGATATGGATAGCACTAAAAATAGTATGTAATATGTCATCATTCTCGCTCATATGTAGATTCAAGTGTGGTCATGTTGATGTAAGTAAAAAAATTATTTTGGAGCCCAAGAGAGGTGAAAAAATAAGCTTTGAGGGAGAGAGGTGAGGGGGTAATAGTACACATACTATATAAGCCTGAAAAGGGGATTATTGGTACCAGGATAGTATATTGGGGAGGGGGCAGGGAGATAAGGAGAGTAGAGAAGATAATTAACCAAAGCATTAGAATACATGAAAGTGCCATAAGAAAAATTTACTTTATATACCAGTTTTTAAAAATCAAAATGAGCTTTGACAGTATAGAAAAGTCTAAATATACAACTTAGGTTTTTTTTCTCAATTTTAAAATTAAATATATTTATAGCTTAAACGTATCCCTTCCCTCTCCTCCTGTGCATTTCCCTTGTTCCCTTTCAAATCCATGGCTTCTTTTCCTTTAATTGTGTATATGCATGTACAACCTGCTGAATTTTCTTAGTGTTTCTTGGATGTGTATGTTTCCAATGGTATTGTCTAAAAACTTACAGGGTTCATCTCTGGGGAAGACTAATTCTCCTCCAAGCAGTCATTAGTTGCTTGTAGCTTTTTGCCTATGAGCCGGACCCATGAGACTTTCCTCTTCCACATTAGTATGTCTGTTGTTGTCATTGTTCAGATCTTGCTTAAGCAGGTGTATTTTATACTCATTTTTATAATTTATTTTTAAAAAAATACTATTTTCCTCATTTTAAATACCAATCCCAATCCCCATTACCATCCCTCCTCCCCCTCCCTCTACCTTTCACCTCAATCCCCCATCTACTCCATCAGACAAGGAAGTCAACAAAGTCTAACATATTGCTTTGAGGAAGAACCAAGGCCCTCCCCACTATATCTAGGCTGAGCAAGGTATCCCTCCAAAGAGTAGGTTCCAAAAAGCCAGTACAAGCAGTAGGGATAAATCCTGATCTAACTGCCAGCAGCCCTACAGACTTTCCCAGCCATAAAATTGTCATCCACTTTCAGAGGGCCTAGTTTGGTCCTATGCTGGTTTCCCCACTGTCAAACTGGAGACAATGAGCTCCCATTAGCTCAGGCCAGCGGTTTCAGTGGGTATTCCCATTGTGGTCTTCACCCCTTTGCTTGTGTTATTGTTCCTCTCTCTTTTTGACTGGATTGTGGGGGCTCAGTCCAGTGCTCCACTGTGGATTTCTGCATCTGCTTCCATCAGTTGCTGGATGAAGCTTTTATGAGAACATTTAAGATAGTTATCAATCTGACTACAGGACAAGACCAGTTCAGGCACCCTCTCCACAAGTGCTTAGGGTCTTAGCTGGGGTCACACTTGTAGATTTCAGGGAATTTCTTGTCAGGTTTCTTGATAGCCCTATAATGGCTCCCTCAATCAAGATATCTCTTTCCTTGCTTTCCCTCTCTGCCCTTCCCCCATCTCGATCATCCTGTTTCCTCAAGTTTTCCTCCCCACTTCACCTTCTTCCCTCCTCCTCCCCTTCCCTCCACCCTTCTTCCCTCACCCCCATGCAATCAATTTTCTCCATAAATCTTGTCTCTTTCCTCTTTCCAGGGTGATCTAGATATGTTTCTTTTAGGGTTCACCTTGTTGCCTAGATTTTCTGGGGTCATGGATTATAGGCTCATTATCCTTTGCTTTACGCCTAATATCCGAATATTTTTGAGGTTTCATGGGTGTAGTTTCGCTGTATTTTTAGGAGATTCAATCTCACAGTACACTTCCTTTCCTTAGGCTCTTAAAATCTTTCTACCCTTTTCCCATCATATTCCATGAGCCTTAAATAGGAGTTATGTAGTAGATCTATCAACTGGGACTAGGCACCCACCCTACAATCAGTTGGTCTCTGCATTCTGACCAGTTGTGGAAACCTCAGTATCAGACATGTTGAAAAAGTACATTGTTTATAATGCTTTGGAATGAAGACATTTTAATGTTAATGATATTTAACATATATATTTAGGAATGAGTTGGTTTATCTATATATATATATACATACATATACCTACATACATATTGGTTGGTATATCTCATCCCTAAACTTGAGAGTTCGGAAGTTAATGGTGTTAAAATTTAATTCTTGCTTGTCTCATAGATACCCAAACTTAGTATATCCAAATAACCCACCCTTGACTTGTTTTAATTCTTCTCCATTGTTTCATTTAGTCTCCCCCTCGGGAAAGTGGCTGTACCAGTTGTTCTTTTTAAATGCGAAGCATTCCCCTTCCATTCTTTCCTCATTACTGTGTGTATCAGTTACTTTTTATTGTTGTGATAAAATACCATGACCAAGGTTAGTTTAGAAAAAGAGTTAATTTGAACTTATGGTTTCAGAGAGTGAGAGTCCCCGATGGTGGAGTGAAAGCCTGTTAATAGAAGCAGGAAGTTGAGGGCTCATATCTTCACCTGCAAGCACCCAGCAGGGACAGCAAACTAGAATTGGCACAGGTCTTTAAATTCCCCAAATCTGGCCCAATGACACACTTTTTCCAGCAGGGCCTCACTTCCTAACTCTACTTGAACAATACCCTGAGTTGGGATTCAAGTATTCAAATGTTTGAGACTGTGAGGAATATCGCATTCTATCACATTGCACTCTCTGATCTCTATAGACCTGTGGCCACGTAATAATGGAAATTATGTTTAGTTCAACTTCAAAAGTTCCATAATATTGCACAACCACAGCAATTCTTAAAAGTCCCAAGATTAATATCTCTTCTGAGACTCCTGGCGAAGTCTCAAATTAAATTATGTATTTCAAATACATAAAAACACAAAATATACATTACCAATCAAAAATGGAGGTATGGGGACATAGTGAAAAAAATACTTGATAAAAATAAGACTGAATCTCATCAGGACAAACATCAAGTTCCATAGATTCTTAGCTAGTGTTAAAGGGCTTAGATTGCTCTGGCTTTGCTGCCTGCAACATATACCACCGTCTTGGGCTGGTTCCTCTCCCTGAATGCAGCTCTCTCTAACATGTATCTCACAGCAGTGCGTCTCCAACATCTTGGGATCTCCAATGCAAGCAAGACTACACTTATTCAGCTTCATGAAATGGCTTCCCAGGGCCTCTTGTCCTCTTGGGGCTTTTATGCAGAGACTCCTGTGATGGACATTGAATTACATTACTACCAATTTGTGACTGTGGTTGTTTTCCAGGAGCTGAAAATGCCGTATTCTCTCTTCCACAAGTTGGTAGGCAGCTGAGTGAGGATATGCTGTGGGGATACCCTTCTCTTTATTCCAATGTAGATCAACAGTCAAATCAATATTATTCCACTTAAGATACTTTTAAATTTATCCTCAGGCAATTCTTAGGACATGGACTGAAAAAAGGCAGTTTTTTGTATTTTTTTTCCTCTTAAAATATCACAAAATAATCTCTAGCCCAATTGCCAATATTGTTCTCTCTGAAAACCTCTTGAACTGGGCCTCCATAGCCCACATAGCTCTCAGCACTATCGTATTCCAAACACCTACTAGGATGACACATTAATGTCCACTTACATCCTTCAATCACTTCTCTAGTCCAAAGTTACAAAGTCTTCCACATTACTCAAAAAAAAAAAAAATAGTATTGTTGGTTCTGTAACAGCAATAGCTCTCTCTCAGGTACCAACTTCTGTGTTAGGACTTTTCTATTGCTGTGATAAAACACCATGACTAAGGCAATTTGTAGAAGGATGAATTTATTTGGGCTTACTGTTCCAGGGGGTTAGAATCCATGATAGTGGAACAAAGACATGGAAGTGGGAGCAGCGAGCCAAGGGCTCACATCTGAGACTAAGCAAGAAATGGCACAGTTTTTAAACTCTCAAAGCCTTTCCTAGTGACATCAATTTGGCTGTCTTTGAGTGTTCCATTCATTTATTAGTTTTTCATTTTCTTGTCCACTATGTTCATAGCATTTTTTTCTCTTATAGCCTTAGTTTATAATTATTTTTGATTTTTATCAGACTATAGCAATTTGCTTATTTTTGCCTTGTTGTTGCAAATTATAATCTCTCCATGGGAGCAGGGTCAAGAATACATTATAGAATAATACAGAATGAAATAATCTAGACCAAATCTTGATCAAGAGATAACTACTCAAAATTTGTAAGTGGAATAAATTAATGGATAAAAATCACTAGTATGTAAATAATATTTATCCACACATATTTAATTGTAATAATTGTTTTGAATAAGCAAACACAGACTATGTAGACTAAAGACTGTAGCCTCTATTATTATTAATATTTTCATACAATATATTTTGATCATATTATTTCTCATCTCCAAGATCATCCCAGATCTTCCACGTTTTCCTACCAACCCAAACTCATGGTCTTTTCCTCTCTCTCAAAATAACAACTTAAAAAAATCAAAAATCTAACAATTGAACAAACAAAACAATAAAAGTAAAAACAAATAAAAACCATGAATTCCATTTTGTACTGATCAATTACTCCTGGACATGGAGCTTGCCTTGGGGTATAGTTGATATACTCAGGGTCACTTTACCAGAGAAAACCCATTTTCTCTTTACCAGCAGGTACCAACCACAAATAGCTTCTTGATTAGTGGTAGGACTTTGTGTTTGCTTCTTCTCTGTGCTAGGATTTTGTCTGTCAAAACTAGAGTTCTTATCCTAGATCTGTCACTGGTTATAATCCTAGCTTAACCTAGAAAATCAATTTAGTCTATAAAAACCTTCATTTTCTCATCAGTAAAATGTAGGCTACAGCAGTCTCTACTGTATATACAGGTCTTGTGATACAGGAAATCAGAGGCATAGTCCACATTCATAAAAATCAAAGAACAGAGGCTTGTCACCATTCTTTTTTTTTTAAGCTGCAACCCTTCCTTTCTTATTTACCACCGAGATCTTACATTGAATTTTCAGTCCCTTTAAAACAGCCAATTTCTTTTCAAATTCAAAGTCCCTCAACTGTGATCTCCATTAAAATAAAAAATAAAAGAAATACTCTCGGTTAGAGGGAAGAACCAGGACACAGTCACAATCTGAGCCAAGCAAAACCGAACTCCAACAGTATAAATAACGCAATGTTCAGTTATCTGGGACTCACTCGCCGTCTTCTGGGCTCCTCCAAACGACTTGGTTTGCTTCTCTGGCTCTGCTCCTTGTGGCATACAGAGCTTCTAGACTCCAGTTGCCTTCACTCCACTGCTACTGTTCTTGTGGCTGACCCATGACCACCATTTCTTTTATATCGTAGGAACCGTGGAAGGCAACAAAGACTCACTAGAAAACACAGCTTATTACTTGTATAGGGTTGGGGGTTGGTGTGGAAATTATGTAGGCCCAGAGATTTAAAAAAAAAAGAGGGGAAATTGAATGGGATAATAGGTATATTAGTGTGAACTTACTCACACTAATAATAATAATAGTGAGTAATAGAGTGAATACTTGTGAGCTATTATTTATGGACAATTTACATTGGTATGGATTCTTGTACATTGACACAAGTTCAAATTATATTTGTTATTTCTGTTCACAATATTTGTACACCTATGCAAAATTATTTTGTATAGTATTTGTATAATATAATATATTGTATCATGCATTTTGTTCAAGACATTTTGTATATTGATACCATTTTAGAATACATTTATCATATTGCATAAAAAAAACAAAGAAAATGACCTTCCCTGAAGGATAAGGACCAGTTTTCAATCATGAGTACATGAATAGTTAGCTGTGCTTTCTTGCTAGAACCTTCAAATGAGTTCTCTAGAGGCAGAAATGTGCTACTTCACAAACCTTTGCAGGGACTGCTACCTAATTTGCAACCTTGAAGTCTAATCACATGAGATATAAAAGACAGTTAATGTAGAATGAGGAAACAAAGATGAGTTTTGTTGAAATACATTCCCAAATGCCCAGCTTGACCGTGGAGGATCATATTAGGAAAAATGAACACACAGCTTTTAATGTGAGGCCATGTTTGTGGCTACAGTTGCATCTTCACACCGTCAGCCACGTGACTTGTGCCAAACCTCTCCCAGCTTTCTTTTAGTTATGTGAAGAATGGGAATAATAAAACCAATTTTAGTTATTTTTGAAGGTATTGCTAGATTTCCTCTGTTTACAATGACTCAGTTCTGTCAAACATCTGACAGTAAATATCTTCATCCCCTTAAACTGCAAGATTCAAGAGAGATTTCATGGCTTTCCTAAGCATAATAGCCAGCAAGTTTTGTGTATTATTATAGGTTATGGAATTCTTACTTAGTGTTTTTTTTTTTCTGTTTGCTCAATTAAATCCTTACCTCAAGTCTATGTGGTAAACATGATTATATTACAGTTGTGGAATATGAAGCTCCAAGAGGGTAAGTAATTTGACCAAGATGGTTCTACTAAAAAATATGAATCCCAAGGTCCCAATACAAGTCTCTGACAGTATTCAGTACCACTTCCAGTACCACTATAAGCCAAGGACAAGAGTCTGAGTCAGGATTTGACACAGATAGAACTCAATTTTAGAACTGTGTAGTAGACAGTGAGTTCATCACTCTGCATTACCTTCATTTTGGGCCAGATCACAAGCATCACAGACACTTTGACTCTACGACCATCATGCTTTTGGACCTACAGTCCTCCCAGATCAATATTCTACCCCTCAAGGTGTTTGTGGTAGCTTAAGAACATACCAGGCACAGACATGTAGACCACTGCATATGGATGTGCAGGTCAGAAGATCACTGCACATTTGGATGAACTTGGGTTAAGGAAAGCTACATCTCTAGAGAGATGGCTCAGACATTAAAGGCTAGACTTACAATCAAAGCTTCAAGAACCTCCCCTATACTCCCAGAAAAAAATCTAAAACAAATGACACAAACAAACAACAACAACAAAAAACAATGGTGCACATTCAAGAGCATGTGTAATGCAGAAAATCTTGAAGTCCATTGGAAATGCTCCATTACTTGAGTAATTAGCTTCTCAGGGTCAGTCATCAACTGACTTTTTCATTCACTTTCGTCGACAGGTCCAGCTGTGAGATACAACAAGTTCAAGATGTCAGAGGCCAAGCCACCTCCCCTGCTGGGACAGCACACCAAGCACATTCTGAAAGAGGTCCTCGGATATGATGACAGGGCTATTGGGGACTTACTCTGCTCTGGTGTGATAGCACAACATGAAACCAAGTGACAGAGGAGACCGCATCAGAAAACTGCCCCTGGCTGGCCCAGACTATGCTCTGTGCATGCCTGTCCCTAGTCTTGATCCCACTGAAAGGCTGAGTAGGAACCGCAGATTTCCTGCCTGGAATCTCTGGGGTAACTTTAGAATTAAAGTCTAGTGCCCATTGAAAACCTTACTATTCTTTTGACCTTTTGCTCCCCAGAAAATAATTTGTTATTTGTGGACTTTGATTAATTCTATTGTTTTCATCCATAAGAACTGTGACCGTTTGGTAAAGGAATGTTTTTTCGATTTGATTCCTCTCCAATGTACACGTGTATGGAAATATCACATTATAAACTGTAGTTTTGATTTGTCAATTGAAAATAAAACCAAACATGAAAAATAGTTTTTTTCTGGAAAAAGCCCCCTTTATTTTAATTACCTTAATGCCTTAAAATGGTTGCCTGTCCTACCCACACAAGCCTGAAAAAAAACAGAACTCTTGACATTTTCTACTTGTACATAAAGTCCTCGTTTAAATCTTTGTTAGGAAGTCAAAGCAATAAGCAGAATGACAGTCTCTGTGATTGATTTTAAACAGTAGAACTTAATTTCCAGCCCACCAACCCTTTGTTAGTCTGTAATTTAAACCACGGATTTTGTTGATGTCTGTTGTAAGACTGAGCTCCTCTCTGTCCATAAGGAGTGAATATTTGCATTTCCCTGGTGACACTGTGATGTACAATGGAAGACCAATTTCTACCTATTCATTTAGGGTGTGAGTATTTGTGCGTGGGAGAGAGCATAGGGGTTGCTCCCTTGCTACCTTATTTTGAGACATAGCCTACTGCTGCACACTTTAAATAAATGTGAGGTGATACATGTTACAGTGTAAAGGGGGAAATGATAGGAAGTATTTCTTTATAATTTGAAGATCTCTGTAGAGGACAGAATCATGTCTTTGTGTTTTGATTTGTCAGCGAATTCCAATTATAGAAAAATCTGTCCTGAAGATAAAAAGTAATCAGGATATGTGCTTTAGAATGAATTGCCACCGGAAACTGCATAGGCCAGGTGCAGACCAGGTCATCAGGCATCACGTGCTCAGTGTCCTGGTATGACCTTGCTCATGGCCATAGGCATACATATAACGCATTGCCATTATATTGTGGTAGTAATTTAAAGCTAAGTTGCCAAAATTCATCTTTCAAACTGATTCAAAGGTAGTTTTCTTTTTATTTGGGATGCTTTGAGCCACTTACTGGTGCTGTAAGGCATGGTATGTCTCTAGAATCAAGGATACCAAATAGAAAGTATCCCTAAAGACTTTTCAGAGGAAATCCTCTAACTTTTTAGGATTTCCCGAACCCAAGCTTTGCTCGTCAACATGTTGTGCTCTGAAAACCCCTGCCATTATTCCATTAGAAAGAATTTTGTCATAATATAGTAGTTTGATGCCTTCTGAAGACCTTTGTCTCAGTCCTTAAATTATAGGGACATATATGAGATGTTTACATTAAGCTAGGCATTTGAAGATTTAATTATTTTATTGAATAAGAGTATTTCCTGCATGTATGTATGCATGTCATCTGTATACCTGATGCCTGCAGAGTTCATTAGATAACATTGAATCCTCTGGAAAGTAGAATTTAGATGGCTGTTAGTTACTACGTGATTTGAGAACTGAACTTAAGTCCTCTGCCAGAGTAGTGAGTGCTCTTAACCTTCAAACCATGTTCCAGTCCCCAAGCCAGATATATTACAGAAAATAACTTTATAGTCCTATGTCTCATATGGAAATAAGGAAAAGGCTGGGTGACAGAACTGATAACACCACAGGTCTTGAAAGCCAGATAGATGCATAGTTTTTTCTATTAAAACATAAAGTCTCAAAATGCAAATACTCCTTATTGAGAAATAATTCTAAATATGTGAGTATCCATATATAAGAAGATTCTGTCATGCATAGGGCCAGAATGTACCTCTTAAGCTTTCAGGGTCAATAAAGATTGAAGTCTTCAAATATGGTAGGACAACCACTGAAGTGTGACTAGGTCTCCAGATTCCTACCTCCACAGCTCAGAATGTTCCCAGAGAACTATGGATTTCTGATCACTCATCCGTCTTAAAGCATTTACTTCACTGATTTTTTTTTTAAAGTTCAGGCTGTGCTTCATGTTCACTTTGATTATCAGTTCTGAAAAAAGTATTGTGCTTACTAAAATTTCAAAATTTCTAGCAATATGCCCCAGATCAAATTATGCTTATAAACAAATGTGCTGTTTTAATTATCAGAGCTGGTTATCTTACACAGTCCCCAAAATAACACACTACTAAGATACCATATGCTCAAGTTCAATTCGTGTCAAGGCCTGCCTTCTGGAAGGTTATGTCTGTGATTGGCCTCAAAAACTCCTTGAAAATCAGTGAGTTAATCGTTATAGAATTGGAGGTATGTCCACAAGCAAATGGGCTAGTTTTTCCTGAAAATTTTTCTACCAGAATTTTCTTCTTAATCAACATATTTTTTTTCTGGTACTTAGTCTGATATGCTGAATGTTCTTTTAGCAGAAATACAACTAGCAGTGATGACTTTTGTATAAATGCTGTAGTTACTCCCCATCTGACCTTGTGTTTGAGATACCCAATGGTTTTAGACAGTCATGATTGGGGAAAATAAAGAGGTCTTATATTGTCTGTTTGATATTATAACCTTAGACCGCTCGTGTTAGATATCACCCTATGCAAGGATCTTTATGTGAAGATCTCACAACCTCTACATTTAAATCTTCTTACAGAAATGTTTATACTCATTTGTACAATAGTTCGATTTGATGTTACACTTCTGACTGGTGTCTTACCTTTGGCAAGTTGCCTATTTTAAAATCTGTGTAGGCAGAGGGTATAGTTTGGTGGTAGAACACTAGACTAGCATATGTGAGGTCATGCGCTTACTCCTCAATCATGCAAAAAACATACCATTAAACTTTATATAGATATGAGTCTTCTTGATTATCCTCTTAAAGGCCCAGAGCTGCCTTCATCAGGAGGGCTGTTTCTCTAAGTAGTTGGCCCAAAGAATATGAGAAGGAATGGCAGTTACTGGCCTCATGAGACTGTGCATATCTTTGGTAGCTTGGAGCTGCTGGCCCTTGACTCTCAATGACAAAGAAGGTAATTGGGGAAGAATATATTCTTTACCCTCCTTCACCCTATCTTTGGTTACTCATTTTCATAATCATTCCCCAAGATGAAGTCCTGTCATTGACTCATGAATGAAGGACTCTCCGCTGCTGAAGTCATTTGTCATGTTGGCGAGACTCTGACTGTTCTGTCCAGCACTAGCCTTGGCTGTGGCCTTAGTGTTTTCCTGTTCTTTCTAAAAGAGGACAAGCTCCAAATCATGAGTAATGGCTTTAGTTCAATGGCCCCCAGGAGGATGGATAGTGCTTTGCCCTCTATCTGACCTTGCTGTCTATCATAAGATTAAAGAATCCTCATATTCTTTCAACGATATACAAAACGTTTCCACACATACCTTCCCTATTATGTCCTCCTTTGCAAATCAACTCCGTGACTGTTGGTTTCTTTGGCTCCTTACCACATAGATTGAAGAAATGCTTTTCTGGCTCCTTAACCTGTCACCAACACCACATCTTCCCCTAAACCCAGCAGCATAGGGCTTACCCAATAGTGGTGTATTCAACCTCGAAACATGCAGCAGAGAGGTTGGGAGAAAAGAAATAAAGTAAAGCTGCCTCAGGGAGGAAAATCTTATTTCTACCTCTTTACCTCCTGTGAACCCTAAAGAAAAAAATTAGACTTGCTAAATATCTCTTGGTATGAGAGATGTAGAGCCTAATAGTTTCGGATTTGTGTTTTTAGAAGGAATTCCTGACCACCCTTGATAGATGTGAGTGGACACTGTGCTTCTTCCTTGAAGAAGGTCCAGAGAACTGAAATTTTCTCTTTGAGAGAGATCTTTAACTACTTACTAAGGAAATAAAAGAGAGCATTCTGCTCCTTATCTGAATAGGATTGCCCTACATACGCTGAACATGCTTACGGTGACACTGGTGCTGCTCACAAGTTCTCTAACCCACAAGCCCAACTCTGGAAACAGCACCTGCCATCTCATTTTGCATTCCTTACTGTGAAACAGGAAAGCCTGAGTCAACAGCAAACTAAGATCTCCTGGTTTTAAGATCACGTGAGAATGGGAAATACCCAGGCACTTGAGTTTCCAGCCCTGAGCCCATGTTTCCTATCCTCTGACTCCCAAACACCTTGTGTGCTGTTCTAGCTTTATTTTCTGGGAAATCCAGGTTAAAGAAAGTGGCCCTGGTGCTGAGGTGCTTAGGACTCCGGAGGTAAACGAGGTGTGTGAATTCCTTGACAAACCATCACAAGGTCACAGGGATCAATCTGTGTGCTTTATGCAACTCCTCTCATAGTACTCAGGTGAAGCAAGGTGAAACAGTGCCTTGGTGGGTCTCTGTGTGGGTGCTTTCTGGGGGAAGCTTTATTAACTTGGCAAAAAGAGCGCACAGATCCAGAATAGGCCTGGTAGAGGAGGCAGAGGACCCTGACAGTAGTTGGAGCTATACTTTTAATTTCTTGCACAAAATGGAAGTAGATTTGCAAGACTTGTCTACAGAAAGATTTAAAAATATTATATAACATATAGTTACCTGTCAGAATTTGTAACAAATAAAATTCAGCAATGTTGGAAGATTATTTGGTGAGTTCTATGACTGATAATAAATTTGAAGCTGCACAATGTTGGTAACTGAATCTGTTACATTCTTACACATAAGGGACTGTTTAATGTAAGTTCCCACTGAAGTGACTTACACGTAGTAATCCTGTATCAAAAGATGTCTGGGGAGGCCTGGACGGTATTATCTTCGAAGAGAAAATCACATTCCTGTTTGAACACTTTCGTACTCTTTAGTCTGTCATATTCAATGGGACTAAGTGACCCTTTGCATTCTTACTGCAAGGATCACTTTCAGATAATATCCTTAAACTCATAGATGTGAACGCTTTAAATATCCTTGAAGATGAGTGGGCAAGGACACTATGGAAGCAAGCAAGACCCTAACAAAGTCACTTTGACCTTTGCATATACTCTACAATAAGAGAATTCCCAAGAGCATCCAAGGAACCAGATTGCTGTGGATGCATCCTTCTGCAGCCTCTTCAGGCATAATTTTATCTGTTAGAATCCTAAGGATGTATGTATTTATAAAAGAGGAACTTAGAGGATGTGGTTCTGTTTAGTTCTTTTTAAATGTTAGATATAGAATTGTCTATGAAATTACAAATAAGTAACAACTCTCTCAAAAGCCAGAGACAATGCTAGAAAGTGCATGCACCTGGATTTCATTATGAATGAGAAAGATGATCCAGGGTACCTAAGAGCAGGTGACACATGGTTGAGAGCAGAGGACATCATAGGGAGGTGCTTCTTATCAGTGTAAACAAGTGGTGGCTCTCAGAAATCCTAAAAATGCCAGAGAGGAGTGCTCCTTGTTTCCAACAAAAACTTAGAACCCTGAACAACAGAAAAACAAACACAGTACGTCTACAGGGATATGTGAGTCTGGTAGGGGCTGAAAATTTCTATCGGCAGAAAAGCAGCCATTTGTATAAAAACAGTCTGTCAACAAATTAACTGCAAAATACAAAATCCAGTCTTTTGGTGTTAGTTTGATTATAGCATTATGAAAGTCTTAAAAGTAAGGAGAGACATTTTTTTCTTGTGAAGCCATGAAGGAAAATTTTGTGAGTTGCACAGTTGTCTTCTCAACTTTTATTTGCTATCTTGGTCTCTTCGGACCTGATGGGGTCACTTGTCAAAGACAGGGTAGCCTGGAGAATAGGTGCTCTCCTCTTTCCAGTGTAATAGCCTTGACTGGTGTCTTAGTCATCACCATTTCTTCGGTGGTTTTTACTAATAGTGTCTATTCTACCGAAGATGATAAGTATCTGTTTGATAGCTACTCTTTCACCAAGAAGACTGCCAGCTCTGTGGGAGAAATAGATTATATTCCCACAAGTCATAGTAACTCTTCCTTGTTCTCTGACCTACAGCTTTGACCTTGAGACCCATTTTCAAAGTATTCGTGTGAGGTCACTCCTACTCAGCTAAATCACATAAGCTAGTGTCAACTGATTTCATTTCATTAATTTTCTTTTATGAGATAAAGTCTAATCATGTGGCCCAGGCAGGCCTCAAACTAACAACCCTCCTTTCTGAGCCTCCTAAGTGCTAGAAGTAGAGGTATGCATACCATGCCTGGTTCAAATACTTTTTTTGCTTTATCCTATCTACAAGATCTACCAATAGCATCAGTTAAAACTAGTGTCCTACTGCTTGACCAGGAGACCACACATGTTGAGAAGGGGCTATCTCAGGGACTATCTTACAGTTCTACCACCAAAGTGAGACATTTGTTATTATTCATAATATTCATGCTAGTCTTCAAACAAGACTAAGATCAATTCTTTCCATCCTCTATATGCACTGAATTCTTTGCCCATTGAGAAATGGTTTCTTTTTTGAATATGAGCTGGTATTGGAACATACTATCATAGCTTATTTTCCCTTGCTTGGGAAATATTCTGACAGAAAAAAAACTTGAGAGAGTAAAGGTCATTTTAGCTCATAATTCTAGATTATAGTCTATAACTGTAAAATGCCAAAGTAGGTGGCAGGGACTTGAAGCATCTAGTCACATCCATGGCCAAGAGCAGAGAAAGAATAGACACATGCATACTTTCTACTCAACTCACTTCCCCAACTTCTCTACAATCCAGAATCCAACCCCCAAGAATGGTGCTGTCCCCTGGCAGTCCATGTATTCCACACATGTTAAGAGAAGAAAGACAATTACCTCTATAGACAATCCCACAGGCCAACCTGACCTAGACAATTTTTTATTGACTCATTAAAACTCCTTTTCCAAGTCACTCTAAATTGTCTCAAGTTGACAATTCAATTTCTTTATTTTTTCAAGTTTTATTTTATTGTATGGCTGTCTTACCTACACGTATTACACGTGTGGTTGGTACTTCCATAGATCAGAAGATTATAGATAGTTGTGAGCCACTATATGGGCATTGTGTGATTCAAACTCAGGTCCGCTGGAAGGGCATTCAGTCTTCTTAAACATTGACCCATGTCTCTAATCTCTCAAGTTGACACTTAAAACTCACTGTCACACATGTTTTGCTAAAATATTTTAAATCAGTTTTAGATTTATAATAAATTACAGGTATAATGCAAAGCATAGCATTCTTACGTGCTATATGCCATTTCCAATAACACTAATATATTCCATCACTAAGGCTGAATTGTGAAAAACAGAGCATATAAATGGATGAACTATTATCAACAAGTTATCAACATTGTTTAAATATTTTCAGCTGTCTCACTTTGGTGGTAGAACTGTAAGATAGTCCCTGAGATAGCCCCTTCTCAACATGTGTGGTCTCCTGGTCAAGCAGTAGGACACTAGTTTTAACTGATGCTATTGGTAGATCTTGTAGATAGGATAAAGCAAAAAAAGTATTTGAACCAGGCATGGTATGCATACCTCTACTTCTAGCACTTAGGAGGCTCAGAAAGGAGGGTTGTTAGTTTGAGGCCTGCCTGGGCCAATGATTAGACTTTATCTCATAAAAGAAAATTAATGAAATGAAATCAGTTGACACTAGCTTATGTGATTTAGCTGAGTAGGAGTGACCTCACACGAATACTTTGAAAATGGGTCTCAAGGTCAAAGCTATAGGTCAGAGAACAAGGAAGAGTTACTATGACTTGTGGGAAAAGCTCTATTGGTAGAGGGGCTCACACAGTAAGGAACTCAAGTGGCATCTATGAGGTAAGTGAGGCCTGCTGTCAGCACTCAGCTACTTTTTGTCTTATCGATTTTATTTTCTTTTCTTCGTATTTTTGAGTTTGTTTTGCTATTTACTTTGTGTGTGTACAGGTGTATGTCTTCTGTTGGTTTTCTCTCTTTTTTGAGAGAATGAACAATAATGTAAAGTTGGGTGGTTATATAGTTGAAAGGATCTGGGAGAAGTTTGCGGAGGGGAAAGAATATCATCAAAACATATTGTATGAAAAGTATTTTTTAAAAAATTAAATAAAATATATGAAACTCAGAACAACTCTGATAATCTGAATTCTACTAGGAACCACAGTTTGGAAGTTTGAAAGTGGATTTATTTTCAGAAATGTCAGACAAGACCCCAAGCAAACCAACACCTTGATTTCCATCCTGTGGTGTCCTGACTAGAGTCCAGTGACATTCAACCTTCAGAACAAGGGCTTAATCAGTGGGCATTGTGGGACTGGGAAGGTGGCTCAATCAGCAAGTGCTGGAGGCCCTGACCGTGTTCTCACAACCCATGCTACAAAAATAAAAGGCCAAGGCGTCAACATGGATGAAATTAGAGTTGTAATTCTAACACTGGAAAGGCAGAGACAAGTGGTTCCCAGGATGAGTGGCCAGCTTAACCTATTCGGCAAGTTCCTGGCCAGTGAGAGACCATGTTTCAAACTAGGTGGATTATATCAGAGGAAAATTATATGAAGTTCTAACCTCTACACACACACACACACACACACACACACACACACACACACACACACGCACATCTACAAACACACATAAACACTAAATAAGTAAGTTAAATGAATAAGGATATAGCTTTAGGCTTCTAAACCAAACATTATTTGTTAGGCAGCAGTAAATACATAAAGATCTTTCTTTCAGTTCAGAATATATTCCAAGAATCCACATCACAATATTATTTCTTCTGTTTTCTCTAATCTGGGTTAGTTTCCTAATCATTTTTTGGTTTATAAATTTTGACAATTTTGCACAACATAATGCAATTATTTTGTAGAATGTTCTCCATATTTTTTGAAAAGTGCTGTTCTTATTAGAGTTTACATTTTTGGTCATAATTTGAGAAATGATTTCATGTCTTCTCATTGTATTCTAGCAGGAAGTACAAAATGTTTCAGCATATTTTATTACCAGTGATCTTAACTGTGATCACTTGTTCAGGACTCTATCTTCCAAGGTCCACACTTCTCACACGTGAACTTCTTTCCATATAATTAATATTATATTATCAGGAGAGAGTTTGAAAGTAGATTAATTCCTTTAGACAGTATTACAAACATAAATATTTATATATTTATATATATAATATATATATATATATGAATGCACATATATGCATGCACTAACAATTAGTGATAAATAGGCCATGAGTTTGAGACAGAACAGAGAGGGTTATGTTGAAGGGTTTGGGGAAAGAAAGTGAGGTAGAAATGTTGTAATTGAGACTATAATATATAGTCTCAAAAATAAAATTTTGAAAAGGGAAATACTTAAAAAAATAAAAAACAAAAGGTTAAAAAAACTTGTAGAGTATCGTTGTTCTTGTTGTTCCAGAGACCAGAGACCTCAGTGTGCATCAATCAGCCAGAGTGCTGACAGAGCTGTGCTCCCTGTGGAGTCTCTGAGGTGCAGCCATGACACACACTTTCCAGCTTCTTAGCTGCATTTCTTCTGCCCTCCCCTCACGGCTGTTCCTCTAGTGTAACATCTTTCCCTGATTATGCTTCCTCTATCGTTTATTTAAGGACCTTTTGTGAGCTACCAGATTTTCCTCTGCCTCTCACAAGGACATTGTGGTACCATTTCAGGCCCACTGATGCCATTCAGAAGACTTTCCTTATCTCAAGAGCCTCAACTTACGTATATCTATAGACGGCTGTGGAAGATAGCTTTTATATCTTCCGGGGATTAGAACATGTTTTCCAGTATACTACAGAAGCTTCAAATATGGTGTTTTTTTCATTATACTTTGTCCAAACATCATATCTGTCCATGACCCTTAATTATAACATCTATGCAGTATTCCTCTAATATATTCCTGTACTGGACCTGCTTCTGGGAATTTTGTTGTGACTGTTTTATTTCATTATAGCTCATTATTCAAGTACATATATCAGTTGGGAACACTGGATGCTCACTATATAGGTAGTTAGCCATCACATGTGGAATAGATCAACTGATCAGACAAGTTTAATAAGCAGGTTCTGCTAGGCAACCTTAATGGTGCTTTCCTACGAGCCTCCACCACCCTCTGTCACTTGTGGAGACATTATGAAAAAGAGGCTATATGTTATCCCTTTTGGTGGAGCTCAGGGAAAAAATTACAGTCATACTAGCAGGGCTTGGAGGTAGAGAGTGTGCAGCAGAATTGTTTTTTGAGAAGTTCTTGGAAGACTCTCTTAGAATAACCTCCACATTCATTTTGTATCCTTGACTAGTGGATCTGCGGAGTGAAGGGAGCAAATTCATCCCTCTGGGACATTTGATAGTATCTGCAGTCAGCTTTCATTTCCCTAACTGCAGCAGCATGATAATCTTAAGTAGAAAGGATGTGGCTTTACTACTGGCATCTAGTCAGTAGAAGCCAGGAAGACTGACAAGTATTCCAGAAGGCACAGTACAGCCCTCACAGCAAAAAGTTACAAACCCCGAGGTGTCAGTAGGGCAAATAGGCCATGCAGGATACTATTTTAGAGTAATCCAACCCCTAGCAGTGAAGAGTTGGTCCCTGACTGGCTATTTTTATTTTTGTCTATTGGTTGCTGTGTGTGTGTGTGTGTGTGTGTGTGTGTGTGTGTGTGTGTGTGATAATATAAGTTTAAGGTAAAAGAGAGATAGATTTTTTTTACAGTCTTGTGAGGTCCACAGACAAAGCTTCCAATATTGAAATTCTTGTTTTGACTTCTTAGACAATTTCTAAGGTAAAAGACAAAACACAGTTAACGGATTATCTGTACACTTTGTTCCTTGCTGAGTTCTGTGCTGCTGAGAACCTGCCTAGAGGAATTTAGGAAGGACAGACACACAGACATGTAGACAGAAGTTCTAGAGTCAGGGTGTACGTGCTCTGTTGGAGCAGTATCAGTTACGCAGCAACACAGAACATCAGCACATTGGTCATGTGCAGCACAGCAGGAGGAATTGGCTGGTCTCAGCAGCAGGCCTCGCAGGTTTCAATCAGCCAGGAACTAGGAAGTTGCAGTTGCTAGTTTTCTCACCCAGTAGCCAATTGTTCACAAACACCTGCCATTGCATACTCGGACAGCATTTGCACCCAGACTTTGCCACTCCTCTGATCCTGACTGATATATGTGTGGGAGGTCTGAGCCACAAGGTCTTTGCTATGGCGGTGTCCATATCAGTAATATACATTCACTCATAACTTCATCTGCTCGTTACACATTCACTCAAGGCTTGCTCAGCATCCCATAGTTCATTATATTTATTTATACACATTAATATAAATAATATAGATTAACGTTAATAATCTAAGCAGAGATCTTTAACTTGCATAAGTGTCACTGCCTCTGAGATCCAGAACATTCTGTAGACTAAGGGACTGATGAGATAATTTCCTTGACTTCTTCCATTTTGTTTCTTTCATTTAGAAACAAAGACTGTGAATGTGCAAAGAATGGCGTAAACATGGACAAGACCAATAGATACCTTTGAAGCTTTGAACACTGAAAAGAAGAAATACTCTGAGTAATTAACAGGACTCTTTAGGGGTATTTAGTGGTCCAAAAATACAAGAAAAGTTATTTTCCAAGTTAACGATGTGAGAGGTTTGCTGCACACTTCCAAGCCCTTCTTCCTACCTCATCTGTGCTCTCTGGGGATGTTTGGGAGCTAGTTGGCATATGCTGAGTCTAAAGTAACAAATAGGAAAATGTTTCAGGTCTAGGCTCACTGAGCAGTTTGCAACTACAGACACCCACGGACCAGCATATCCAGGGGTGTGTCACCTGTCCTCCTGAAAACCTGAAAATCTAGATTTTGTGATGTCTTTTCTGTAATAAAAATTTCTCTGCAGAAGCCTGAGGGCATGGAAAAGAGGATCAATATATGCACAAAATATAAATCAACATCTATAATTCCACCCAGTTATTTTGACAAGGTTCAAGGGAGTACCAAAAAATACACCAGCTAGTTTCCTATTGGAAAAAAAGATACCTTGCCAAAGGAAATGATATTTCAAAGACTTGAATGGAAAAAAGAGTACTTAAAGAACACAAGGCAGAATTCAAGCCTAGATGATGACTTTTTCTTGGCTGTAACTGTCAACTCTATAGACCTAAGCAAATTACACCTAGGCGATATGTAGCAGGAAGGGCATCTGGGAGCCAGATTTCAGGACGGGTTTGTTGATTTTCCTCCATTATCAGGTCATGGCCAGGCTTCCAGGTCCACCCATCCCTGCCCATAAACTTTCCCATATCTATGGTCACCATTTTAACCCATGTCCTTTCTTGTTTCCTCTCCATCTTGGCATCTGTTATTCCTGATCTTTCTTTCAAACCCAGTTCTAAAAGTCACCTTTATTTTAGAACTGAGAAGCTTTCATTCCAGACCATTCTAATTATACTCAATTGCTCCCTTGCTCTGCCTAATAATTATAGCTTATGCATTATTGATATCAACAACATGGATGAAGAGTCTGTGTTTGCTAGAGTACAATGCCATGTACAGCAGATCAGTCATGTCCTGGCTGTGATTCCCAAGTTAGAAGAGAAGCCTGAGAGGCTATTATCATGATTTCAGATGTCTAGAAAGTGTCCAGCTCAGCAGGGTTCAAGATTCATCCTTATCGGAAAGAATATGTATTTATACAAGACATGGTTGTGCTTCCAGTTAGTCATGGAGTGAATTGACATGAAATGTGAAAGCCTTTGATGCCATCTGCCTTCCTCCTCCATGGAAGCATCAGTATCTATCACAGACTTTGGCTGTTCTCACTTATCAATCTGCAAAATCAACTGCAGTGATCATGGGATGCCCTGGTCAGTTTCAACAACTACAATAGCTGCAGCAATTTCCGTGAGCTCTGAATTCTAGACTGCTTAAAATTTTACTGTTCGTGTTTGTTTTCAAAGATTTGTTTGGAAATTCCTTAAATGTAGTCTTTGAATCCTACCATTTTATCATAGCCAGCTTAGTATGTGGAATAAAACAGAAAATGGGTTAGTGTTTAGAAAATGTTATCAAATCATATCATTGCTAAAACTCGCTTTCCCAGAAACAGCGAAGACCTGCTGATCTTTCGTGATTGTTCTTTTGTGGTGAAAATGAATTTATGGTTATGGTCTAAAGGTTTTGAGGACTTGTGATAGTTGACTGTGCAGGCCTAAATTTTTTAATGTGGCAGGAAGAGTGTAAAAGGGAATAATATTCTGTTGATCAGCTCTACCCAGACACTGATTTTTTTATACTAGGAAAATTCTATTTCTTATAATTTTCATGTCCTTCTCCCCAATGTGAATGAAAAAAAATTTGTAAACAGCACTTTAGACATTCATTAGAAAGACACATGAAGTGATACAAAAGGGTAAAATTAATTTGCAATTTTGAAAAGTTGGATGTAAATGATAATCGGTTGCATCTTGGGGCAAATCTTTCTGTAAGAGCAGAAGGGCACCATAATATGGACAAAAGAAAGTGCTAGTAAAGAGAACGCTGGACTGGAGATAAGGTTCCAGAGGTAAAGTGCCTGCCAATCATCCATGAGAACCTGTGTTTATCTCTCTAACGCCCATGTAAGAGTCCATTGTAGTGTGCATCTGTAAACCCCAGAGCTGGAGTGAGAAGTAGTCACTAGCAGTTCTCGGGAGCACATTGGCCAGCCATCCTGTCCAATTAGTGACCATCAGGTATAGTGAGAGACTCTGTCTCAAAATTCAGGGTGAAGAAAGCCGGGCGGTGGTGGCACACGCCTTTAATCCCAGCACTCGGGAGGCAGAGGCAGGCAGATCTCTGTGACTT
>NW_004949100.1:24049482-24063360 GCF_000317375.1 Microtus ochrogaster | reverse complement strand
AAAAAAAAAAAAAAAAAAAAAATTCAGGGTAAAGAGTGCTTGAGGAAGACATTAGACATTGATCTTCATGTACATGTGTGCACATAGCCACACAAACATGTTCACAATACACACACAGAGAGAGAGAGAGAGAGAGAGAGAGAGAGAGAGAGAGAGAGAGAGAGAGAAAGAGTGATTGGGAGAGAGGAAGAACACTAAGCTTTATTGACTACTTACATAATCTTTATCTACATTCACTGGAGGATAAATCCATGCCAGCCATGTTGATCCTGTTCTTCAGGGAGGAGGGAAGCCCTCTGGGTAGCTTCTGAAACAGTCTGTCTTGCTTTTCCTACTTATAATGAGCAAAAGCAAAGCTATGTGTGGCCATACTGAGGTCTGTTGTTGGCCATATTGTGACCAAGAGGCACAGAAGCTTTGGGATGAAAGCACAGTATACAAAAAAAATGGGATGAATCTGACCACTGACAGGTTCTTGTAAATCATTTGGTACTGGAATCTCATTGTTTTCAATTTAATCCAATGTGTTTTAATCACTTTGCGTTTTGATTTGTCTTGTTGCTGCTGTTGCCATTACTGCTTATAGCCACAATACACAGCAGAACAATTCCCTAATTGTGAAGTTTATCTTAGTAAATCATAAGAACTCTGTAAGCCCGGCATGGTCAATGTACCCTTCTTCGGTAGGGACATTGAGAATTAGATTGCTGAGGTAACTTTGCACAAGTGTTCTAATGTTGTCATTTGTCCTAGAGAAGTCTAATTCTAGGACCCATATTTTAAACATGACTCTTCCAAATTGTGTGTGTGTGTGTGTGTGTGTGTGTGGAGAGAGAGAGAGAGAGAGAGAGAGAGAGAGAGAGAGAGGTGAGTGGTTGAGTGTTTTTGTATGTTTGTGTGTGTGAGTGTGGGCATATGCATGGCACATGAGCGTGGAAGTCAGAGAACAATTACTGGGTGGTGTTCCTCAAAATCTGACTTTTTTGCCACTGTGTATATAGTGCAGGCATTTTGCTATTGTAGCTCAAAAGGTTCACAGTTGGAGCAGGTTGGTGGTTACTTTTCTCCTCTGATGGTGTTTATAGTACCTTCCAGTATCAGGAACCCTAGTTTTAGAAGGAAAGTTTTCAGTTGAATACCAGCTCCATTTATTCATAGCCTCTGGTGAGCACTAGCTCTATTTCACCAGTACGGTCTTAACAACAAGTTGTGGAGAGTAACCAAAAGCAATGAAACTGCCTGTAATATTTGCTAGGACCCACTCCACTCTGAAGATGAGTCAGCAACACACACAAAACTAGATATAAAAAGAAGAGGAAAACTCAAATTTTCTGGTGAGAGATAAGAGTTCGGAAAGGGTGGGTTATGAGAGAGGAGTTAGGAGACTAAGTTAATGAGTTCAAAAATATTGCATAAAGAATTTCTCAAATATTACTCAAAGTTATATTGAAATAAATTTACATGAAAATTTTATACAATAAACATTTTTAAGACATTGGATAAATAAAGACACCAGAGGATGAAAAGACCTTCCAATGCTCATGGATTGGTAGGATTCATATTGTGAAAATGGCCATCTTCCTAAAAGCAATCTTCAGATTCAATGAAATTGCCATCAAAATTTCAGTGCAATTATTCAAGGATGTAGAAAAAAATATTGTTAAGTTTTATGTGGAAACAAACAATACCCTGAACAGTAAAAACAAAGCAAAACAACCAAAAAAAAAAAAACTGCTGGAGGTGTCACCATCCTAGATTTCCAGTTTTACCACAGATCTATAGTAAGAAAACAGAGTGACACCAACAAAAACAGACCCACTTACCAAAGGAATAGAAGTGAGGCCTTGATTTCTCCAACAGAGACCAATGACATACATTGGGTGAAAATATAGCATTTTCAAAAATGTCACTGGTAAAACTGGACTAGTTATACACAGAAGAATGCCACTATATCCTTATCACCTACCCTGCATGAAGTTCCACTCCAGATTGATTCAGGAACTCAACATAAGAACGTATACCCTGACACTGACAAAAATAAATTAAGAAAAGGTGCTGCATTCTGGAGTTGTTTGCTCTTGGGCACCAGTGTTTACCTTAGATGCCCTAGTTTTTTTCTTGGCATGTTCTTCTTCATTTGTTTAAACAGAAAAGAATGTCAGTGGAAGGTAGACTCGAACTCACTCCATACAGATGTGTATGGAAAATGTACTACTGATCAGCTGATCCTGAATTTACAGACTGCTCCTTGATTGTCAGCTTCATGCTGTGCCTTCCAGCAAAGATAAACTTCATTCTCAAGGACACACAATTCACCACTTAATACATATGGTTGAGAATGAAACTTTAACACTTTTAGATTAGCAGTAACTCTGCTCTTTTTCAATAACTTTACCACGACTGAAGTTTTCCCACTGTTGCTGACTCTGATCCTATTCTATACTCCTTGCTTTTTCTTATTACTTGGTATAACTTTAAAATAATTTATAAGATAGAATAAAATTCTAAAATACATAAAAATCAGAGAGAATAGCATGATTAACTTTTGCTTTGTGGGTATTTTGTTATTCTTTTACTTTTTCTTATATTACTCACAAGCTAATCTAGAAACAATGTAATTTGTTCCACAAATACTTAAGTATTTATAGATTAACTCTGGAATGCACCTTCCATCCAAAGTCAGCTCTTTTATATTTCACAAGAACATTATGAAAATTGTTTCAGTTTCACAAATATAACATTGTATAGGTTGAGTTGCTTTGACTTAGAGTCCAGTAATGATTAATGAAATTATTTCAACATCTATATTTTTAATTTTTTGTTATTATGTAGTATTTATTTCTTGTATACATTCCCAACCTGTGTTATAATTACTTGATTTGTACCAATGATAAATGACTTCCAAGTATCAATGGCTATAACCAAATTTCATTCATAAAGAATGTCTTAACTCTTTGCCCCCTGGAAGGTATAAAAAATTTATAACCCAAGTTGCACAGCTTAGTGCCTTATCAATGAGGGAGGTAAAAACAAGATTACAAAGGCAGTAAAATGTGTTCTCTTTTTCTCCCTTCCCCACTTCATCCTGTGATATGAGACCTTTACTTTCTGTAAAATACCTTTCCCGATAGGGCCCCCACTTTATTACAAACAGCGACATGGTATCGTAAATTCTAGCAAAAGTAGAGGCACCCATAATTTACTTCTCTTGAATCATCATCAAAAGAATCAGCTGCTTTGAAACTATAATCAACCAGTGTGAGACATACAGCTCTGTGATATTCTATACAGTTCTCCAGGTGCTAAAGCCACTTGAATATGAAGTACTAATATCTCTCCCTGAGTGAGATTCATTACCTCACATAAATAGAAGTTCGGTGGTTTATAGAGATTGAGTGAAGTAACTCATGCTGAACTCGCTACTTCCTTTCATGGCTCACTTATGAGATGTGGAATAATGGAGTATCAGAAGAAAAGCAATCTCATTGCATGGAACTCCTCTACTGTTGCTTTGGTTGGGTGGTATAGGTGACCCAGGCCTTGATAGAAAAGAGGACAATTGTTGGACCCTTTCTTAATGTGATAGGTAGAAGCCAAGTAAAGCAGCAGGCTGCAAGATAATCTTGGATCTCGCTTCCAGGTCTAGAGTACAGTAGAATCCTTCCTTGTGCGAAGTTGACACTGGCCTCTACCATACTGGGTGGTGCTGGGAAGCGTCCGGATGGAGCTCTGTTGATAGAAGGATGGTGAAGTTGTCACTGCCTTTTCAGGGAATGTAGACTACAGAAGAAGCAGCAGGACACAGCAGATGATAAGACTTGGAATGTTTCCTAATCTCGGAACATTTGGGACTACCGTGAAGAAGCACAAGCAAAATCACAGAGAAAACATGAAGGATTGGTTTTGTAAGTAAATCAACAGTGGCTCTAACTATTGTCTGAATGACCCCAAATTGTCTTTACTACACTTTGGCTTGCCTCCTACTTTTCTTTTAGACAATGTCTTGTTCCTTTAAAATGCCTTTGTTGTAGACAAGGAACTATACTACACCAGATCTTCCACAAAGAGGGACATCTTGTCAATACCAAACACCAGAAGATGATGCAGTGGGTTCAAAATTATTATCGTCAATTACTTCTTTGAATAGTTAAGTCCCTGTGGTTTAGGAGTTTAAGCAACTTGGTACATGTCTTTGTGTTTCTGATTCTAGTAAAGAAAGTCTTTTGGTTTCTGAGTATAGTGGTTCACCTTCATAAACACAGCAGCTAGGATAATGAGGCAGGAGGATTATCACATGTTTGAGGCTGGCTTGTTCTACATATTTAATCTCCAGATTAGTTTAACATATAGTAGAGCTGTCTCAGAGCACAGCAGCACCACCACCAAGAGCAACACAGGCAGACAAAAGAAAAAAGAACTTTCCTATGTTCCTTTTTTTTTTCTTCTTTAAAGATCTGCTGCCTTTCCCTTGGCTCTGACAGCAGAGTGCTAAGGTCAGAAAGAGAATTGTCTTCATAATTCTTTCTGTGACTTTCTCCTTCATGGTTCAGCTGTCCTCCTTAACTAAATCAAGAACAAAGAGCAAGAGAGTAGAAACTCAGTGTTCCTGACAGGAGTTTGTAATCCTTCCTAATGACATAGACTTGTTGATTAGGGGTCTGTCCAGCTGACGAGCAGCACAAGAGGAAGCCCCTTCTGAGTGTGTTTGGAATAAGAAAAGGCACACTCCACCGGTTTAGCACAGAAACCCAGTGACTATTTAACACTACACATTTGAGGATCTCGCGTATTTGCAATCCATGGAAGCTGGGTTTACTTAGGATTTTGTGTTCCTTTTATTTGACCCATGGTGCCATTACATGGAAGCTGATAGTATGAGCTCTGGAGTTCAAAAGTCAGATCTTCATTTTCACGCATATTTTGTGTGAAGTTGTAAAAGTTTCTGAGCCTCTCTTTAGTTCTTTCTGCAGTATAGGGATGGCTATCCATGGCTTAAGAATGCTGTTGTAATGAAGTGAGACAAGATATGCAAAGTGTTTAATGTGAGTACGGTCTTCATAAATGTGGGATGGTGTAATCCCTGACTGGACTTCCAAATTTAAGTGAGCTTCTGTAGGATCAATTTTCCCTATTTTATTGTTTAAAATCCAAGGCATTTCATAGGACAGACATTGGATTTTTTAATAGGAAGTATAATTTGACTACACCTGTACTCTAGTACAGGTTTAAGAAGCTGAAATGCATGCCCCCTCTTCCCGTGAAAGAACAGACAAAGCTCTTCAGAGAGTGTCCCAGTGAACTAAACTGGTACCCAGAGATGGTACTCAGGAAATCAGTAAGCCAGTTACCAAAAGCTTAAATAACAGCTATGGTCTGTAATGTCAAGTTTGTTCTAGAAAGAGGGATTTTAGGATCATCACTCATAAATTCAGGCTGGATTTTCACATTCTCTATTATAATTCAATTGAAAAAGAAACCTGACAGTCAAGGAATCCCCACCCCGTGTAAGATTTATGGTCAGCTTTCCTGACATTTGTTGCTTTAACTAGGATCAGACTCTCTACAAGGTGTTTATGCTTGACAAACCCCCTGGAAAAATTTCCAAGCCAGCAACAGGAGACTAGTACCGGGCTGCTGCTTGTCGGTTTCTGGCAGGATAAGAAAGATGGCTAAGAATCTCAAACTGACTGTCTCACTTTCAGGGTCTCCACTAGCATTAACTCTTTGAGTTCATGATTGAAAATGATTTTCTAGGCTTTAAACTCCTGTTTGCACTGTTTTGTTTAATTTTATTTTGTGACCTTTTGGACCAGGGAAAATGTGCTTCTGGGTCCTGGGAGAGAAAGACGGGGCAACTTCTTATGACTGTGCTCCGTGAACTCCTTTTATGTTATCATGAAGTTGAAAAATATTACTTGGTCGGATGGAATACTCATGTATTAAGATTTGGCTACTTTCCCTGCAGTGATGGATGTTGGAGGATGGGACTTTGTGAAAAGAATTTTCCTTTTGTTATGCTTTCATTTTTCAAGCAGAGGTCACGACGACCTGCTGAGAGTAGAAAACACTATGGCAATTTGCAACAGGGTCAGCATGGCAACCACCTCTTGCTTGGTAGAAGCAGGTAAGAGAGTTATACTTCAGTGAAGGAAGGAGGAGGATTGACTACACCAAAGAATGCTCTGGAATCACTGAGTGAGAGATAGCAGGAGGCCGTGAGAGTGGTGGGGGGTGGGAGAGAGCAGAAGACTCTTATTTGCTTCAGGTGGTTTGTTTGGTGATGTTAGCTCTTCCTTTCTGCCCAGAAGGAAATGTCCATCTGGTGTGATGAGAACACAGGCTCAGGATGAAATACATAAGGAAAATCTCTGCCACTTACAAGACAAGTTGTCTGGCCTCTCTGAGCCTGTGTAATTCTCACTGTTAAAGACAATCACTTTTGATATATGAATTAAATGGAAATCAAACATCAAAATACCTTGTTGATGTTAGATCATTTGAAATGTGACTACTGTTTGTTTGGGTAACAAAGTGGTACTTGAGATGCTGGTGTTAGTGGACTTGATGCTGAAGATGGCAGCAATGACACTTGGGATCAGGAAAGGCAGGATATGTAGGCTTTGGCTAGCCAATGGTATCATAATAGATACATTCAGTTAGAGAGAACCAAAATCTTGTGAGCTTCAACTCTCAAATGTCTCTTCAAAGTACATTTTTGTACCATGACTGGATGCCTTAGAAAGAATAAAAGTTAATAATAATAAGAAAATGCCTTTAAAAATAATAAGAAAACAAGAATGTCCCATTCATGACCCTGGCCTCACCTGAGTTCTTCAGAAATCTGGCAGTGATGATTCCTTACGAACCCTGCTGAGAGATGAACAGGGTTGTCTTTGGAGGATACCGTTCCGCCTTTCCCTGGATCCCATGCCAGACAGACCAGGTGGTTTCCACGGCATCAGACCAGGCTTAGATTAGATCTTAGTCCTCAAAAGGAAAGGTACCATTTCCTTTTACCAATTCCCCGAAGAAAATCTGTATGCTGTGATTGGCTTTCTCCCAAAGTGACTCATCAAATGGGAGTTTGTACTTCTGCTGACCCCTGATGTCTTCCTGAGAAGGGGTGAGACCTGCTGGGAGGAAAGGCAACCATTATATCATCCCTATGCTGGGACCACATAAACACTTCCCTTCGCTAATGAATGGGATCCAAAGGCCAGAATGACTTGTCTTGGTGTGGTCTTCCTAGACCAAGGGTGTGTTAGAATTTAAGAAAATCTTGGTATTAGGAACATTTAAATATTAATTTTCTACTTTCTTTCTAATTTTATCAGAATAATGTTGTTGTGAATAAAAAGTTTCCTTTTTAAAAATTTTTTCTCTATAAAACACATACAGAAGCAGAAAAGAAAGCCGCTCTTAACAGCAAATGATTTGAAAGGTGTCAGTTTCCTGTGGTGTGGAGGCCTAGGATAAGAAGATGAGTCCCAGAAAACATGGTAGTCATGGATTCAAATGATGAGAAAGAGCTAGAGAGTTCTCTTTGTTGGTAAAATACTTGCCATGCAAAGGTGAAGACCTAAGTTTAGCTTTCCCACCAATTTCATAGACACTAGGCACGTGTATATAACATCAGCATTTGGGTTACAGAGACAAATATATCTTTGAGGTTCACTGACTTGCCAATGAAGCCCACAGTGAGCTCAGAGCTTGGTAAGGGACCACCTTAAAAGTAAAAAGAGAGACTGAGGAAAGCAGCTGATGCTGGCCTCTTGCTTCCACACACATGTATACACATATGCAAGTTCATCCAGAGGCACACATGTGGTACAAGAACATGTAGACAGACACACACAAAATGAGACAAAGTAATATAAACATAAAGCCAGTGTATTATAGTGTAGATAGATGACTATTTCATGCTCTGAGCCTCATGTTGATAGTGGGACATATTAACAGCAAATTCATCCTGATGCTGTGTTAGACAAAGCTCATAGAGGGTTCAACACCATAGCTGTTTCATGTTCCTAGGCTTGTTTCATCATGGGATTTCATATTTTTGGATAATTCTGAGCTACTTGATGGAAAATTTGGGTGTCAGCCAGAAAATTAAGTATTTACTCTCAAAATAGGATTCTTAGTCAAAGTGGTCACTCAGGATGATGCTATAATTCTAAATCCATGGCATCTTCTAACTTTAGAATTAACTTATACATGAGTCCCATTCTAGATTTTTTAAAATCATGAAAATGGAATTATTTGGGAAGAAGGATGGAATAAACAGGAGTGGAAGGAGGACAACAGAGGGTAATGGGGGTAACTATTATCAAATAATACCATGTATATGTTTCAATGAGACCCTTTATATATAATTAATATTCACTAATGATAACAACTTACTTTTAGAGGAAAATGGCAGAAAGTTCTAAGATAATGAGAAGGACCTTGAGGGTTGAAAAAGGGGTGCTTCACAAATACTCAATAATAGAGAACATTGTAAGCCTTAGGTGGCAGTTTGAATTAATGTCAAATTAAAATGGGAAGTTAGCAGGAAACATGTAAGCAGCTATCTGAAATTATCTGAATTATGAATTATATAGCGTACATGTCTTAGTTAGGGTTTCTATTGCTGTGGAGAGACATCATGACTATGACAGCTCTTATAAAGAAAACATTTAATTGGGGCTGGCATAGAGTTTCAAAGGTTCAGTCTATTATCATGGTGGGATATGGCGGCATACAGGAAGACATGGTGATTGAGCTGAAAGTACTGCATTGTAAAGGCAAGAGGAAGTCTACTGAGACACTGGGTGCTATCCTGAACATAGGAAATCTCAAAATCCACTCCAACAGTGACAAGTCCTCCAACAAGGCCACACCTCCTTATAGTGCCACTCCCTACAAGCTTATGGGGGCTAATTACATTCAAATTACCACACTAAGAGTTCTGGAGTGTGCTAGGTAACAGCCAGTCTAGAGACAGAAGCCAGTTAGGAAATTATTACAGTAGTCAGAGTGATGGTGAGTATGGTTTTTGAAATGGCAGTGGTGAACGTCGTGAAGACAATTAGATGTTCCAAGTATATTTCTGAACTAGAACTTTAGAACTCAGTGGTTTAGAGAAGTGGTAGAGAAAAGGACAGGGAATGAAGAATGTCTATAAAGTCTTTGGCTTCACAGTTTGGCTGACTGTGGTGTTATTGGCTGAGATGAATTGCTGAGGGAAGAGAAGCTGCTTTGGGAAATGGAAGAGTTCTGGATTTGAGAAACGCAAGCAGGGTCTCAAGTGTCAGCTTGATTTTCCAAGACCTTTTGGTTCTCTGGGGAGTAGTCTAGTGTAGATAAATAAAAGTGAGGGCTTTCTGAAGAAGAGGAAAAGGGCAGGCTCTGGGACCCACTCCCAGAAAATCTAAGAGTTTGCATTTGAAAGGAGAAAACAAAATCACCAAAGGGCACTGAAAGAAGTAGCCCGGAATTTGGAGCACAGAAGTGTAGTATCTGTAAGTGGGAGTGGCAATGAATCCAGTGGGGGAGGATGCCAGGGACACGATCACTGGGGGAAGAGATGGTGGCAGGGTCATATCTACCATCTCATGGTATGGCTTCAGTGACATAGCTAGGGTGGAAAACAAGGAATGTCAGATTTCAAGACCAATTACTTTCCTTATACTGCTGCTCCTTCATCCATGCCCTCACCTAAGAAAGAACTGAGCATCAGAGGAGAATGAGGGGACATTACAAAATGAGTCAAACTAGATTGGTATATGTCACTCCTAATGACACGTTTGTTTCCTTATCAGAACTGTCAGATTCTTTATGACACTTCAAGAATCATCGAGTCTAGACAGACAGAACCATGGGCTGATATCTTCTACTTTTCAGATGCTCCCTCTCAAGGTTTAGCAAACAGTCATCCAATCTACTTTTCAGGATCCAGGCTTCTATGGATTCTGATGCATTGCTCTCTGCCTGGCTAACAAACCTGCCCCAACCATGGGCTTGACAGAGTCTGAAGATGCATGGTAATGGTTATCAGGAAGCCATAATTGCGAAACAAATCCTGTTTCTGGTACTGTTTAGGAGAACTGAAGTGAAGCAATAGCAAAGGGAATTTAAGACACATGCACAGGCCTTTTTTATACCTGAGTTACAAAAAAAAAAAAAAAAAAAAAAAAAAAGCCTGCAAGGTATACTTTGTGTGTGGTAACCAGGAGTATCTAAACAGAGACCTCAGGCTAAGGATAGTACTGATTTCATACTTCAATGGGTAAGATGAGAATGGCTCATTATCAAATGGAGATATAGCGGTCCAGAGGCTAGAGAGGTGCCAAGAAGACATTTTAAGAAAAGACCAATCACTTTTCTCTATGCTCACAGGCTGGACTTTAGTCTCAGCTGGGTCTAGGCTAGCAGTGTCACCTTGTGTTTCTGGAGCCTTAGCTACTTCTCAACTGGGCTGGCTCTACTCTTCTCTTCCCTGTGTGTCAAAGTCACTTAGGCTGAGACAAACAGCCTGTGGCCTGACGCTACATGATTGTGTTTTATTTCACCGGTTTTATTTTGGCACAGAGGCACGAGAAAAATGCTGATGCATTGGAGCTTGACCATGACAGATGAAGCAGGGGATCCAGGAATTAGGCTGTGCCCTGGGGCAGGGGGATTTGCCAGGCAGACAGTGATGCATCAGAAGCAGCAGGAGAATGGGTCCTGGTAGGCAGGCCGGCCAGCTGGCCAGTGCCGCTTGAAAGAGGCATCTGAAAAGTAGTGGCGTCAGTGTATGGCTTGTGTATAGACTTGATGATCTTAAAATATCCACAGAACTCACACTTGCGAACTCCGCGGAGCCATTTGAGCAGCAGGAAAGGGCATTGTGTTCTACTATTTATTTGGAGGTGGGTCTTGAAGTAGGGTTCAGGAGAGATTATGCCTCCTTGTTTTGGGGACCTGAATCCCATGAATAATGAATCTGAGAGCCATTCTGCTATTTGACTATGGGCTTTAGATGTTTTTAGAATGAGCAATAGGGCACATGGCTGGTTCCTCATACTTTAGTTTGCTCTGTTGGACCACAATGAATTCTTTTCTTCACAGATTAATAACTTCTCTTTGGACTCTCAAGTAGGCATGTGATAGTTCCCCCATTACCAGTTTCTTGTCTAATAAACAAACCTCCTGCCCTTTTTGAACAATATTATTGCTTACTGACCACAATTTTATCTTAGCAAAACTTTTGACAAAACACTAAGAAGGGTCTTCCCCCTTTTCTATTTATCCTTCATCCTTAAGCCCATACTTCTGTTTTCCTGAAATCACCAGTGAAAATGGATGGGAAAAAGCTCCGTGGAGAGGTCTTCCTGCTTTGAACTGTAGGGCAGTGGTAATTGGACTCTGTGGAAATACTATGGCATGTATTCATCCTTCTTTTTCCCTCCCACTTTCTGAACAGTGCACACAAAATTTAGGGAAATATATGTAAAGTAGAATTTAGACCATATTACATACTTCCTCATAACTTTCCCATAGTTCCCCATTTAATACACTTCAGTCTTAAACCTTGGTCATGACCTTATCTGTGTCTTTAACTTGGCATGCTAATTTTCCTTCCAGAATACCAGTTCCTTCAGATACTCTTCTTGATTCCCACCTTTCAGAACTCTCCTTAAAGACCATCCACCTACAGACTGCTTCACACAATAGTCTCACGATCCAGGCTTTATTTTTTTTCCTACCTCTAGCTACAAGATGTGTGTTTATTGCTCCATGTCTGATGCTCTCTTGTGGACTACAAGCTCCACGAGGGCAGCCTTACTGCATCTCTTATTCAGAGTAAACCGAATGCTTGGCATGCCATAGTTGATCCATACATAATTGGTCTAATTAGTGTGTGAATAAAAATTCCAAATGTAACAATGAAGAGTGTCCTGAGGAGGCAGGAGTGCAATCGGGGGAATGATTGGGACGGAGAGGGCACAGGCTGCTAAAGACTGTGTTAACTTACGTATAACATTTCTTCAGAACTAGAGTCCAGTGTGCTCGAGTCTGCGGGCCGGACCCTCGAGCCCAGACTCTAGACTACCAATCTTAGGGGACCTAAGTATGTCCTCCAGGATGTAGGTATTATCTTTGCCTCAGCGGATATTGGCAGGGGGCCAGCCTTATGGATTCAAGCTTGAGACCTTTGTGTCTTACTGTTGAGTTGGCATTGGGCCAGCCACAGAACTCCAACAGCAATTTCTCTGCTAATTCCTGCCAGTGGGCCTATCTCAGAATCTCTACATGCCTCCAATTCTCCTACCCCATATTTAGTTATTAATGTTACCACTCACATCTTTTCTTTATTACTTATACATTAACCAATTATCCTAGCTATAGTTATTGTTAATACTTTTTCTTTTGTCTTTCATACTAGAGACACAATGACCTTCCACCCACCTTCCAGCAGCAGAGAATTATGAATCTGGCTGTCTCGTAGTGGAAATTCCTCACACTTTATCCATCTGTGGAAGTTTTATCTATCCTTCGCTTATGAAGGACAGTTTTTGCTGTCTGGTACTTTTGTTTGGCATAATTTATTCTTTCTCTGAGACTATATCATGCCATTATCTCTGCAACAAGCAAGGTTTCTGCTGAGGAATTTATCAGTAGCTTAAGTAAAAACAACCCAGTGACATAACAGAAACCATTATGTAATGATAAAGGGATAAATTCATAAAGATGATATAACAAACTTAACCATGCTTACCTAGCCTTGGGCCATCCAAAAATATAAAGTTGAAGTTAATAGAACAAAGAAAAGTAGAATACCATACCTGTAAATAAGCTTAATACCACAGCTCAACAATGGGGAGATCATCAGACATAAAATCATTAAAGCAACAACACACACGGTCAGCTCCAAAGAGCCATCAGACCACACAGGCACACATAGAGACTGCTGCATCTAGCGGCAGCAGAACTCCTTTTAACCACACTCCAAGCAGTTTCAAATGATAGGACACAAAGTAAATCTCTGCAAATTCAAAACTTTTTAAATAATATCAAGTGAAGTTTCAGACCACTAGGCAATAGTAATAGGAGGAAAGATAGAAAATGCATCAATATATGCCAATTTTAGAAGTCTGGTTGTGAAAAATAAAACCCCATGGATTGAAGATGAAACCAGGAAGTAGATCAAAATCATCCTCATCATAATAACCTGACACATTTACAACCTGTGGCTTCTAAGATGGTTCATCAGGTCTAGGCATTTGTGCACACACTTGATGACCTGAGTTCAGTCCCAAGATCCCACAAGGTGGCAGGAGAGAACCAACTCTCAACAGGTATCCTTTGTAGTCCATATGTACTTCATAGGACATAAGTGCCTACACACACACACACACACACACACACACACACACACACACACCACACACACACACACACACACACACACACACACACACACAATGATTTGTAAAATCTGAAAAATAAGTTTAACCAATTAGGTGTTAGATCTGCACACTGAAGTATAAAATATTGAAGAAAAATTGAAGAATAAATGTACAAATGCAGTTTTCTATCATAATGGATTAGAAAATATAATAGTGTTAAAATGTTTGGGCTACCAAATGTAATCAATAGGTTTTGTGTGATCCCTATCAAAACTTCAGTGACCTTTTCATAGACATGAAAAAATATTCAGAAGTCCCCCAAATAACCATAATAATCAAGCAAAAAACAGTGAAGAAGGAAGAATCAGACAACCTAACTTCAAGATATACTTTAAACCTGTTGTAAATAGAATAGTCCAATATGAACTTTCGGATTTCAGTCTCTGTCTCTTTTCATCGCCTGATGAAGCATTGTGGGAGCCTAGGCAGTTTGGATGCTCACCTT